>NC_086376.1:91622415-91922415 GCF_036588685.1 Mytilus trossulus
TTAACTTTAATACTATATATTATGTACACAATATGTGTATATTGCTTGGGAAAATAAATGATTTATTTCGTTCAGAAAATTATAAACTACTTACTCTAATTATACTATACTTATTAATATGTATTTGTGTTCGTTTGTCCTGTCTCGCTATGTATTATCTTAAATATTTGTATATATTGTCCTCTTGAACACAAATATGTGTCTGAGTTTATGAATGAAATCTTGAATCTTAAAATTTCTGAAGGGGATAATGATCTACTAGTATTCTGATTAAATGGTACACAATGACTTGACTATACATGTATTAATGGTTTACCTTTTTTTTAAATTGGTATTTGGATGGAGAGTTGTCTCATTGGTACTCACACCACATCTTCCTATATCTAATTATTCATAATTAACAAATATTTAAAAATTTGTATGTTTTCGAATATCATAAATATAGTGGTAAAAAATGAATAATCAGTCCCTTGCTTTAATGAAAATGAAAAATCTTGCTTCAATAGTGCAGAAAATGAATAATCTGTCCTCTCAGTTTACCAAAATAAATAACCGATCAAAAACAAATTCCTCCTGCCCCCCCCCCCCCCCCCCCCCCCAGAATATCAAATGATCGTCCCCTAATGTCCTCTGGCTATAACACTGTCTACAGTTTATAAATACCTTGACCACATGATTTTGTGACAGATGTGTCGACCAGTGTATTATTTCACTATTATATATTTATGTAATTTGTATTTTTTTGTAACAAGCTGTTCCTATAAATATATATAAATGCTTTATGATAATAAAGATTATTATTATGAATCTACAAAAGAGGTACGATTTTGCAGAGTAGCTCAGGATCTGAGTCATAAATTCCTAATTAATAATTACAAGGCCGTCACAAACAAACAACTCAAAAGACATCTAGAGATCTACATCCGCTCTCTCTCTCTCTCTCTCTCTCTCTCTCTATATATATATATATATCTACATATGGACATTCTTGCACTTTTCTAAAGTACGACATCTATTTGGTGTACGAGAAGTATAAATACCGCGCAGACTCGGTCAATTATCTGCACTTTAAAAATGCAATGTTGCAACACTCTCAGGGGGTTCCTGTGTTACAATGCTAAGTTTACCTTATTCAGCATGGCTTATTTGCATTTGGTAATTTAAATTGGTAGTTCAGATCCCGCTCTAAACCTGAGTAAACATACTTTAAAGATTCAACCTATTGTTTTCATTATCAATTTGTTCTTTTTTTTAGTACACCTAATTATTTGTTACTGGACACTATAACTCAATCCAACCATCAATCTAAATCGCCCCAAATCTTGAACTGTAAATAATATGTAGACTATATAACATCTTTACATACTATATGCTATCTGGTATCTATATGATGTCAATATATATGATTGATTGATTGGTGTTAAACTCCACTTTCGCCACATCTACATCTACATCTACGACCTAGAGCTATGTCGTCACTCGAAAAGGGTACTTCGGCCTATCACTCAAGTATAAAATTTAACTTTGACGTCCTTCAACATGAAAAAAAACCTTTGTAAATAATATTTAATAAAAATAGTTCAAAATTGTGCTCATAATTTATGTTGAGCCAATATTGTACTACTTCGTGGAGGTAGCCGGAATACTCTGAGAGAACAAACGACCTTCGGCAGAAAAACTGACAAGTCGAGTCAAGTAATATTGGACTTGAGCGCACCTGTCATGTGTGAAATTCGAACTCAGTAATCTCATTGTAGCCAAACTAATGATACAGAAGTTGGACAACTTAGACCATTCAATATAGTATGTCCATGCTACTACATATATATTTATTAGCTATGAGTGCTTTTGACGCAATCTTGGAGATTTAATAAACTCTAATTGGTTGACAATGTCAACTTTTAATCGTGATTGAAAGTATTCTCTTTAACTTTTTTTTAATGAAAATGTGGATAAAAAGGAAGAGAGCCCATGTTCCAGTAGAGCCTCTATGTAAACGATAACACCTCGCGGAGGGAATATCAGCTATTATGCATTTTGCAAAATTTAGAATAGACGATGATTGTCTTTCTATTAAATGGTATCAAAACTTGAGGAGCATTAGATTATCTTAGAGAAAAAAAACCTAAATAAAATCAAACAGTTTGAAAATATATAACTCTACATGCATACACAAGATGACCTAGATAATTTGGGAATTCAGAGTCCGGGCATGTGTTACTTAATTGCAGACTGTCGACCGGGCATCAAGAGACGCTGCAGTATGGCAAGGTGTGCGATGGAGGCACATTTCATTTGCACTAGGAGGTGGACGATAGTAATTTATTTAATAAATATAATAGATGTACATACACCTGGCAAGTCATCGTCGTGCATATCTGATGCAAAATAACTCGTTTGGTGATCCGACTTGCATGATGCACCAAAGGACAATGCTAAATGACATGTCCAATTGACATAGTACCCAATACAAACTAATAGGAATAATTCTTTACGTCTGACTATAAATATACAAAAGAGCATATAGTAATATAATCAGATGTATCAAGGTACCACTTTGCCACCCTCTTGTCTAGTGTGCAGATACGTTTAATTAGATCGATAGTTTGCCTGAAAGTCACCAATTAAATCACAGAAAAATAATAGTATCTAACAAATCTTTGCTAGGAATCAATTGTTTAAAGAGGGAACAAAGTGAGTTAACATGTGACCTTAAAATACGTGCAGTTTCTCTTATTTTGAGACAATTAATGTGCACGAAAATGAAAGAAAAAAACCCATGTTTTATAGAATATCTTTCATCCAATTTCGAAAATATTGCATATTTTCTCAGTCATGTAAAACATGTATATATACAGTTTCAATTTAGGATTTGGGTTTGTGAATGAATTTTAATTTTTTTGCTGAAAAATAAAACAGGTTTCAAAATTCCGGTTATGAAACCAATCAAAATTTCTGATAATGGAAATTGGAAACAGCTCAAAGCCAGGGGGTTTCTGACTATCATTTTGATTATGACTGTGCATACAGCCAAATCACACCCTGTTCTAACCAGAAAACATTGTAAAACATACCCTGCTCTGAACAAAAATATTGAAAAACATACTCTGTCCTAGACACGCTCAGAAAATGTAAACCCTGTTCTAGATCCTGTTGTAGACAAATACTGTGTTTAAAAAAAAACCTGTTCTCACCAGCAGGACACTGATGAAAAGGGACCCTGTTCTAACCAGCAGGACATGAAAAAGCGACCCTGTTTTGCGACACACGCGTACCACTAAAAATATAGGAAGTACACCCCACCCCACCCCACCCCAAAACCGGCTCAAACCACAAGAGTAAGTTTGATACTTGAAACTTTTTATTTCTCAAGATCAATCAGGGGTGATTATAAACAGTATCAGAATTCCAGTGAGGAACCAGTAAGGCGGTTTAAAACCTCCAATAAACAAAAACCAGTTCATATCTAGGCAAAACAATCTCCCACTACATTGCTATGTCAAAGCAGGCCGAGCCACCACGAGAAAGACCTAAAGTTGGTGTTGGTGTATTTGTAACAAGTGAAGACCATCCAAACTGTGTTTTAGTAGGAATAAGAAAAGGCTCAAGTGGTAGCGGGAAGTATGCATTGCCTGGTGGTCATTTAGAATTTGGGTAAACATATAAATTTTATTTATACTTTAGACAGGGACCCAGACTAGTGGACATTCACATAATGAAGTCTCCCGTCTTGTATATGAATAAAAGGAAGATTTCTGTACAATAAGGTGGAACAGTTCAACTGTCACAATTCAGCTAATTTGTATGATTACTTGAATGATTAACATTTCTCAGTTCAATAACTTGATGACGAAAAAAAAATACATTGCCAGTGTGGTGTAAACATATGGTAAACGTAAAGCAAAATTATATCCGGGTGAAATTTGACAAATGTTTGATCCGGAGGGAAAAATGTCACAGTAGTTAGGATATATATTTCCCTGTCCCGTGAAATTCTATCTGTGTAGTTAAATTATAGGATAGTTACTAGAAAAAACTAATCCTTTACAAATACTATGAAATAATAATAGTGTTTTTAAACAGGAACATATATATTAATATACATATTTAATATATACATGGTCGAAAGCCAAAAATCAGTCAAAATGTCACTGTCCCAATCATGTCAATACTGAATTTCAAAGCAGCAACTAAAATGCATGTACGGGTGTATTAGTCCCGCTATGCATACAGCTCTAGTCTGCACTGTTAAAATAAATTACAGAGAAGAATGGGAAGATTGTGGTAATAGAGAAACAATGGAAGAAACTGGATTACGGCTGAAGAATATTCGCTTTGCTACAGTAGTGAATGGAATCGTCGATAAAGAAAACTACCATTATGTAACATTGTTTGTACAGGGAGAGGTAGATACAACATTCCAATCAGAGCCTGTCAATCTGGAACCTGACAAATGTGAAGGTACTATAAGTTGAATAACGCTCAGTGACGCTGTCTGTCACTCGAATTATCATAAGCGTATTTGTCCGGGACACTGGCTCACCGTCGTAGACATTAGTCTCTTGATGTGAATCGGGTATTGATTGGGTCAGGTATCGGTATGAAATGCAGATTCCACATAATCTTACAGTATCAAATTCCATTGAACACGATTACAAAACCATTGTATTGCAATGGAAATCGGAAACACGAAAAAAAACTACAGCACACGATGCCATAAACAATTATTTTGATAACAATCGGGAACAGATCATATTGTATCTGAAGAACCGATAGCAAGTGTGATTGTGGAAAGAATGTGTGCACTAGTACTGAGTCGGAATAAATTACTCTAAAATTTCAAATGATCAATGTTGCATTGTGATAAATATATGATCTATTTTGGAACATCAACATTTTTTATGTCTTCATTTCACAATTCCACATAGCATTATTTAGACTTATAATCATTTGGTATTTTACCACAATATGAAGTGAAAGTTTAAGGCTATACGGTGTTAATTAAATGATAGTTCAAAATTCTGCAGCCATGTTTAGGTTGTCTTTTTATGTATTTCAGGTTGGCAATGGCTAGACTGGGACAATTTTGTGCCTGCTAACAAATGCTTTCGACCCCTTGAGATGGTGATAACTCAGGGTTACAATCCTTTCAATCCACCAAGAACTATTGCATAATTCTCAAAAGATGAAGACATTTAGTCTTGAGAACTCAGGCATATATAAACCTGGAATATGATGAAAAGTCTTCGTGGCCTATCCAACACAAAGAATAATGAACGCTAAAGTTTAATCTATATTTAGAATAATATATGATACTGGGTCTTGTCTTGTTGATCGTTTATGGTGTTTTAACGTTTTTTGTCATTTTTGTCTAGTTTGACTTTCTATAAAAGTTTTCAAGATAATATCAAAACGAAACAATAATTATTAATGTGTCAATAGTGCGCCATATATTGCTCATACAATCGCATTATTAGTTTGCTGTGTCCTGCTGCAGTGATGTGGGATCTTCGTCTGCTAGCAAGGTACATGATAATGTCGTCAGAAAACAATCTTATTTTATATCAAATTCTCTCTGACACATCATAGTACTCAGCACCATGGCACACCTGATTTACCATCAATGAAGCCAGGCTTTACTTCTGACACCCATAACTGACTGTTGTCTCCAACTTCAAGAACTGAAAATCCATCTGTGTGTTCTGTCTATGATCTCGTATCGCCTTAGTTTAATTGCATTCTTATGGAATCAAGTTCTATACAGAGTCAATTTTAAATAGTAGTATATCTTATATGTTGCTGAATATTTTTCAGTTTACAGTTTACCGAAAAATCTGTTTATCATATAGAGTATATATCTCCCAGTTTTTACGATATTTCAGAGCTTGCCTTTCTTATCATGATTTCCTTGATAGAGAATTACTGCTTACAAGAAAGCTATTAAACCAAGATTTCCAAATTGAAATAATCCCTTCGAAAAATTTGATAGACGCCGTCTTGAGTTGGTTTCACTGTTATGAATGTGTTTCGAACGTAGTAACCACAATCCCGTCCTCCCTTTCCCAAAATGTGACCCATCGAATTAGTACGATCATCGGGTTTGTGCAACACAATTGTGTGGTGCCTCATATGGAGCATGACCTGCTTAACCTATCGCAGCACCTGAGATCACCTCAGTTTTTGACAGGTTCGTGTAGCTCAGTCTGTAGTCTTTATGTTGTGTTTTGTATATATCAGTGTTGGTCTTGTTTTCTTTTTTGAGATGGCGTTGTCGATTTCTTTTAGACTTGTGAGTCTTAATGTCTCTTGGGTATCTTTCGTATCTCTTTTACCTGTGATCATCATAAAAATTTTAGTAATTATGTAGTGATTCTGCTATATAGGTAGACAGAATAGCTCTTCCTCGAAGATCTGATAGCCTGACAAACGTGTTTGCTTTAGAGATGTGTCAGTTTTGCTGTCATTCAGCTATGTCCGGTCAGGATAGGGACTTACGATCTGATGCCTGGTGTATGAAAATAAAGGATCAGTGCAAGCAACTCTTTGATTGCATGTTTACAGCATATCAGCACTGGTATCGCATTTTATTCATTGTTATTATTGAAATTTATTGTTATAAAATTTTGAAATGATTTTTAAAAGATCTCCCTCATGATGCTCTGGTTTCTTTTCTGAAATTGGCTTTACGTTTGGTACTCTTTGGTTTTATTGGCTTTACGTTTGGTACTCTTTGGTTTTATTGGCTTTACGTTTGGTATTCTGGTTTTATTGGCTTTACGTTTGGTACTCTTTGGTTTTATTGGCATTTGCGTTTGGTACTCTTTGGTTTTATTGGCTTTACGTTTGGTACTCTTTGGTTTTATTGGCTTTACGTTTGGTACTCTTTGGTTTTATCAGCTCTTCAGCATTTGTGAAATAGGTTTTTGATTGTAAAATAGTCCGGTCAGGGCACAATTAAAGAAGCATTTATTGTTGATATACATATCTTGTGAGTAAAATTGTAACCTTTAACGATGTTGATGCACGAAAGCTGGGTTGTCAATCTATACTTAATCCAAAGATATGATTTTATAGGTTGAGGAAAAACAACAAGAGTATAGTTTTAAATTTTCGTTTTTGTATCAAACAGGGAAGAATGGGATGAATGTGCCATAAGAGAAACAGAAGAGGAGACTGGTATCCGAATGAAAAATATCAAAACTTTAACAGTAATGAACTGTGTCGTACCAGAGGAAAACTATCATTATATAGACATATTTATGCAGGGAGAAGTGGATACAACTATTTTACATGAACCCAAAAATATGGAGCCTGAAAAATGTGAAGGCAGGTTACTGTAATACTTTATATAAAGCCTAAAATAGCCTTTTGTAATATCTTAACAGCAGTGTTTGAATAAGTAGCAATACATGAGCTGAAGGCTCCGGTAGCAAGTTATTTTTTGGCTCAACGGGTTTAAGTTCTAATTTATCTCATATTGTCAATAATGAGTACACCATTTACTTAAGTATACTGACGTTTTTTTTAAAAACTCTCTTGCACAATTCAGAAATCTTCTGCAAGTAAATGTGGACAAAATTAGTTCACTCCGGCTGCCAACAGGATAACCACACACTTTAATTATAGAGGACATTAACTATAGACATATCATTTAAAGAAGTCCAAGTGTATTCTCTATTATCATGCAAATAAATTTTACACCAGTAAGGTTTCATTTCTTGGTGTTTGTTAAAATTGATTAATTGACACATGACATTATTATTTTTTATTTGTTTATCAGGTTGGGAATGGTTGCATTGGGATGATAAGATACCTCTAGATCGATGCTTCAAACCGCTTCAGATGTTTATCCAGAGTGGTTACAATCCATTCAAGACTAAACTGCATTAGATATGTAGTAACAGTAACAATGCATTATGGGAAGCTTTGTTTGGTCTCAGTGTGTTCTATTAACCAAACTCAGATCCTACTATTATTTGGAGCATGAAGAATATTATACATGGGCTCCTGACTCAATATAAACAGTAATAAACTAATCAAGATTTATACTAGATATACTGTTTGATATTAAATTGTTTGAAAGTTTTTTTCCATACTATCTATAATACTTAAATAACAAGGTCCAATTTGTCAGCCGTCATGGGGTAAATAAAGAGCAGATTGCTCTGAGGGATACCATTGCCATTGTTTTTCATTGACACATGTATACATGTAGCTGGATAATTTTATTTTCAAAACTAATTCAACTGCACATGTAAAATGTAATTTATGTAATCTGAATATTTACAAAATAGCCAATCCCTGATAAAAGTGTATGAACAATGTACTTAATAGACCTATTGTGTTTTATTTTTGTACTATCAATTCCAAGTTTACTTTCCACAGCAGTCACTGAGACTCAGAGTGAGAAAAGGTATTTCACTTCGTATCTTGTCACCTATTCTCCTACGTTAATTCTAGGAGGAACCACATTCCTAACTCTTTAAATATTTAATTTTCTTTGGGTCAGTGATCCGTACAAATTCCTCGGTTTAAATTACGATCGTTTTTAATATAATACGACGTTTTATCGACAGAACAAGTTAATAATTTTGCTATTCTAAATTTTTACCTTGCTAATATAGATTCAAGATAACAACTAAAATCCGTATATAAATTTCAGGGGCAATAACTCCAAAACAGGTTAACAGATTTTTCTGAAATTTTCAGGTTAGAAAGATAGTGTCTTACTGCTCCTGTACACAATAACTTGAAATCTAGCTAGTTTTTATGTTAACAGCCACAAAACTGTTAAAATTAGAAATAAAAAGGATATTTCAGGGGCATATTACTCCAAGATTGAAAGTTTCATTTTCTCCAATTTACATGTTAGATATACATTGTAACATGTGTTGATCAGTTTTGAATTTTTCACTTTTCACTTTGCTTTTATATTAATCATAACAGCCTAAAACTCTAGTTTAACTTAAATTTCAGGGGCAATAACTCCATATGGCTTCTTCAGATTTTACAGTTAGATTGAACTTGCCATGCGATTCATACTTTAAACCTTACATATTTTGTTGTTCATTCAAAAGCCAAAATATTTAAAATAGTTAATAATCACCATGGCAGATGCAGGGTTGAACAAAATTCTTACATTTTCATGGTAGATAATGTTTATTGTGCTGGGCATTTTTCACCTCAATTGTTTTTCTCCAATTGCATTAGGTTTCAAGATAATGACCAAAAACTAGTTTGACTGAACACCTTGTTATAACTTGCTACTCCCGCAATGTTGGTTTATTTACATGGACAAAAATCATAAACTTCATAGCAGAAATAATATAATTTAAAGAATAGTTTACCAAATACAGAAGCAAAATGTTGGCAAAAGCTGACATGGGCTGTTGGCCAGGTGAGCTAAAATTACAAACTAAGAAAACACCTTTTAACATAATTAACTGATGAAATGTTAAAATTCTAGTTACTCTAGCAATGTTGCTTGATGGATACAAGTATTCTGTACAAGGAACGTTGCTTGATAGATACAAGTATTCTGTACAAGGAACGCTGCTTGATGGATACAAGTATTCTGTACAAGGAACGCTGCTTGATGGATACAAGTATTCTGTACAAGGAACGCTGCTTGATGGATACAAGTATTCTGTACAAGGAACGCTGCTTTGATGGATACAAGTATTCTGTACAAGAAACGCTGCTTGATGGATACAAGTATTCTGTACAAGGAATGCTGCTTGATGGATACAAGTATTCTGTACAAGGAACGCTGCTTGATGGATACCAGTTTTCTGTACAAGGAACGCTGCTTGATGGATACAAGTATTCTGTACAAGGAATGCTGGATAGTTATAAAAGCTCTTATTGGCACTTTTAAAAATTTACTTGCAACATTATGACTAAATAAACATTATTTAGTAGATTTTATTGTCATATCATCAAGATATAAAAAATTAAATAACAAAATAACATGATATCACACCAACATGCAATAAAAAACACATAAAAATGAGAACATAACAATCTACACCACCTTCTAACGGTTCGAGTATTCACAGTCACTGAAGTCTATGTCATCAGAAAGAGCTTGGGATATTTCCTCAGTTAACAGTTGGTGTAAGGATCCTCCGTTGTGAGAATAAATCCAAGTACCATTCAACTGCACATGTAAAATGTAATTTATGTAATCTGAATATTTACAAAATAGCCAATCCCTGATAAAAGTGTATGAACAATGTACTTAATAGACCTATTGTGTTTTATTTTTGTACTATCAATTCCAAGTTTACTTTCCACAGCAGTCACTGAGACTCAGAGTGAGAAAAGGTATTTCACTTCGTATCTTGTCACCTATTCTCCTACGTTAATTCTAGGAGGAACCACATTCCTAACTCTTTAAATATTTAATTTTCTTTGGGTCAGTGATCCGTACAAATTCCTCAGTTTAAATTACGATCGTTTTTAATATAATACGACGTTTTATCGACAGAACAAGTTAATAATTTTGCTATTCTAAATTTTTACCTTGCTAATATAGATTCAAGATAACAACTAAAATCCGTATATAAATTTCAGGGGCAATAACTCCAAAACAGGTTAACAGATTTTTCTGAAATTTTCAGGTTAGAAAGATAGTGTCTTACTGCTCCTGTACACAATAACTTGAAATCTAGCTAGTTTTTATGTTAACAGCCACAAACTGTTAAAATTAGAAATAAAAAGGATATTTCAGGGGCATATTACTCCAAGATTGAAAGTTTCATTTTCTCCAATTTACATGTTAGATATACATTGTAACATGTGTTGATCAGTTTTGCATTTTTCACTTTTCACTTTGCTTTTATATTAATCATAACAGCCTAAAACTCTAGTTTAACTTAAATTTCAGGGGCAATAACTCCATATGGCTTCTTCAGATTTTACAGTTAGATTGAACTTGCCATGCGATTCATACTTTAAACCTTACATATTTTGTTGTTCATTCAAAAGCCAAAATATTTAAAATAGTTAATAATCACCATGGCAGATGCAGGGTTGAACAAAATTCTTACATTTTCATGGTAGATAATGTTTATTGTGCTGGGCATTTTTCACCTCAATTGTTTTTCTCCAATTGCATTAGGTTTCAAGATAATGACCAAAAACTAGTTTGACTGAACACCTTGTTATAACTTGCTACTCCCGCAATGTTGGTTTATTTACATGGACAAAAATCATAAACTTCATAGCAGAAATAATATAATTTAAAGAAAAGTTTACCAAATACAGAAGCAAAATGTTGGCAAAAGCTGACATGGGCTGTTGGCCAGGTGAGCTAAAATTACAAACTAAGAAAACACCTTTTAACATAATTAACTGATGAAATGTTAAAATTCTAGTTACTCTAGCAATGTTGCTTGATGGATACAAGTATTCTGTACAAGGAACGTTGCTTGATAGATACAAGTATTCTGTACAAGGAACGCTGCTTGATGGATACAAGTATTCTGTACAAGGAACGCTGCTTGATGGATACAAGTATTCTGTACAAGGAACGCTGCTTGATGGATACAAGTATTCTGTACAAGGAACGCTGCTTTGATGGATACAAGTATTCTGTACAAGGAACGCTGCTTGATGGATACAAGTATTCTGTACAAGGAATGCTGCTTGATGGATACAAGTATTCTGTACAAGGAACGCTGCTTGATGGATACCAGTTTTCTGTACAAGGAACGCTGCTTGATGGATACAAGTATTCTGTACAAGGAATGCTGGATAGTTATAAAAGCTCTTATTGGCACTTTTAAAAATTTACTTGCAACATTATGACTAAATAAACATTATTTAGTAGATTTTATTGTCATATCATCAAGATATAAAAAATTAAATAACAAAATAACATGATATCACACCAACATGCAATAAAAAACACATAAAAATGAGAACATAACAATCTACACAACCTACTAACGGTTCGAGTATTCACAGTCACTGAAGTCTATGTCATCAGAAAGAGCTTGGGATATTTCCTCAGTTAACAGTTGGTGTAAGGATCCTCCGTTGTGAGAATAAATCCAAGTACCATTTGTAAAATCATATCTTTTTGGACCACTGTGAATAGAGAAGAAATATAAATCAGCAAGTTTTTAAACTTCGATCTCAATTTCTAAAAATATCTCCTACTGATGAAAACTATGTATGATACCTCAATGATGACTGGCAAAGTACTGCGTGGGACCAAGCATAAACTAGAGGCTCAAAAGAGCCTGTGTCGCTCACCTTGGTCTATGCGAATATTAAAAAAAAGGACGCAGATGGATTCATGACAAAATTGTGTTTTGGTGATGGTGATGTGTTTGTAGATCTTACTTTACTGAACATTCTTGCTGCTACAATTATCTCTATCTATAATGAATTCGTCCCAGTAATTACAGTGGCAAATATTTTGTAAAAATTTACAAAAATTTACGACTATTGGTCTATGTGAATATCAAACAACAAAGGGCGCAGACGGTAACATGACAAAATTGTGTTTTGATGATAATGATGTGTTTGTACTGAACATTCTTGCTGCCTACAATTGTCTCTATCTATAATGAACTAGGCACAGTAGTTTCAGTGGAAAATGTCAGTAAAAATTTACAAATTTTATGAAAATGGTTTAAAATTGACTATAAATGGCAATTACTCCTAAAGGGGTCAACTGACCGTTTCGGTCATGTTGACTTATTTGTAAATCTTACTTTGTTGAACATTTAGCTGTAAACAGTTTATCTGTATCTATAATAATATTCAAGATAATAACACAAAACAGCAAAATTTCCTTAAAATTACCAATTCAGGGGCAGCAACCCAATTGTTGTCCGATTCATCTGAAAATTTCAAGGCAGATAGATCTTGACCTTATAAATAATTTAATTCCCATGTCAGATTTGCTCTAAATGCTTTGTTTTTTTACAGTGTTATAAGCCAAAAACTGCACTTTACCCCTATATTCTATTTATAGCCATATCGTCCATCTTGGTTTGATGGCCGGGACAATGGACACATTTTTAAAACTAGATACCCCAAAGATGATTGTGGCCAAGTTTGGATTAATTTGGCCCAGTAGTTTCAGAGGAGAAGATTTTTGTAAAAGATTACTAAGATTTACAAAAAATGGTTAAAAATTGACTATAAAGGGCAATAACTCCTAGGGGTCAACTGACTATTTCGGTCATGTTGACTTATTTGTAAATCTTACTTTGTTGAACATTATTGCTGTTTACAGTTTATCTGTATCTATAATAATATTCAAGATAATAACACAAAACAGCAAAATTTCCTTAAAATCACCAATTCAGGGGCAGCAACCCAACAACAGGTTGTTTGATTCATCTGAAAATTTCAGGGGAGATTGATCATGACCTGATGAACAATTTAACCATTTCATATTTGCTCTAAATGCTTTGGTTTTTGAGTTATTAGCCAAAAACTGCATTTTACCCCCTATGTTCTTTTTTTAGCCATGGTGGCCATCTTGGTTGGTTGGCCAGGTAACCAGACACATTTTTTAAACAAGATACCAAAATGATGATTTTGGCCAAGTTTGGTTAAATTTGACCCAGTAGTTTCAGATGAAAAGATTTTTGTAAAAGTTAACGGATCCGATGACAATGGACGACAGAAGCAAAGTGATGAGAAAGTGCAGAGATTTAATTTTATTTAGATTGTAATTATTTTAGCTATAGGTTCCAATGAAATGAAGGAAACAAGGAATTTAAATATGCAACTTAAACTCAGGATCAAATCAACATAGACTTTAAAAGGGCATACGATACAGTTACAGGAAAGGTAATGACGTTGTTAATGTAAAATGTTATTTTCCCGTTGTCAAACTATGACATTTCGGGAAAAGATGCATTTTCGACTGATTTTTATCATTCAAACTGATTAAATTTGAAAACGATTGCATGGACCCCTATTTTTTAAAACAGCAATTTGTTTCATTTTGCAAGGAGATGATGTGACCCAAATTTTATAAAACTGTAAATAGCGCAATTTTTTTAATTTTGATAAACATTCAGCAAAAAATGATGTGTTTTCCTCTATTCATGAATGTTTGATAAATATAGAGTTATTTCAGAATAAAAATTGCATAATTTTTAATGATACTTATAAAATACAGAAGTTACCGATTATTTAACCAAAAAACAATTTGTGTTTATCTTTTAAAAAAGAAAATACGGACACAAATCTGAATTTTGAGCAAATATACAAAATTTCGACCTCATTTTACTCAAAAAGTAGCACATGAAGGTATATTTTTTATTACATATTTGATTTAATCAGGTAAAAAAATAGCCTATATGCAAATTTTCATCAACTTGAAAATACAGGTTCAAAACAATTGTATGCCCTTAAACTCAGGATAAAATCAACATAGACTTAAACTCAGGAGCAAATGTTGTGTTTTTTAAATCTCCAGAAACATTAACATAAAAGTATTTAAATTGACAAACCTCTAGTTAGACTGTTAGTCTTATAAATTGAATTGTTAAATATTTGAATGTCATGGCCTTTTATAGCCAACTATAGGTTATGGGTTTTTCACATTGTTGTAGGCGGTAGGGTTGCCTATAATTGCTTACTTTCACTACATTTGAAATTTGTGGATACTTATCTCATTGGCAATCAAATCGCATCCCTTTATTTTTACAAATATACTAAAAAGAAGATGTGGTATGATTGCCAATGAGACAACTCTCCACAAGAGACCAAAATGACACAGAAATTAACAACTATAGGTCACTGTACCTCCTTCAATAATGAAGATTGTTTCATTACCTAATAGGAGATGATAACCAGATCTGTTTATTAGGTAACTGTTTGTTGATCACATACGTTCCCCATTTATCACTGATCTTTATTGTTAACACACCATCCTGTATAAAAAAGAATTAAAAAAAAACATCATACAGCAATGCAAGGAATTCCAGTATTACAGTAAAAAACCAGATGATCCGCAGGGCGTAGCTTTATACGACTGCAGAGGTTGAACCCTGAACGGTTGGGGCAAGTATGGACACAACATTCAAGCTGGATTCAGCTCTAAATTTGGATTGTGATTAAATAGTTGACACAGCATAGGTTTCTGACACAGAATGAATGTGTTCTAATGAACTTTAAATCTTTGTTTTCTCTTAGAGCAATTCACTATGCTGTTGAATATTAATCCTCTCAAAAAAATGTTTGAAGAAATTTTCTTTTTATTTATGAAATTTCAAATGAGAAAAATTGAACCCAATTTTTTTAATCACATCCCCCTTTCCCTTATTCCAAAACTAATCTCAATTAAAATTTCTAATGGAGTTTGCAACAATATTTAAACTACTCATTTAAATACATCATAAAATATTAAGATGTAAAATAACTGCTTGTTATCACTGAATGGTAAAGATTATTTTAATTTATCAGTTGGTAGTAAAAAGTGAATATACATTGTATATTGTATATAACAAAGATTTTAGTTGATTCTGGACAAAGAAAGATAACTCCAATTAAAAAAAAATCTTGCTATTGCACAATATTGTGAAATTAGATATTTCTTGCTTACTATTCTGGACAAAGAAAGATAACTCTAATTGAAAAAAAATTGCTATTTCACAATACTGTGCTATTAGATATTTCTTGTCATTGCGCAATACTGTGCAATTGAAAAGACTTGCTATTGCACAATACTTAATATAATAATTTTTGAACCTGATTTGGACCAACTTGAAAACTGGGCTCATAATCAAAAATCTAAGTACATGTTTGGATTCAGCATATCAAAGAACCCCAAGATTTCAATTTTTGTTAAAATCAAACTTAGTTTAATTTTGGACCCTTTGGACTTTAATGTAGACCAATTTGAAAACATGACCAAAAATGACGAATCTACATACACAGTTAGATTTGGCATATCAAAGAACCCCATTTATTCAATTTTTGATGAAATCAAACAAAGTTTAATTTTGGACCCCGATTTGGACCAACTTGAAAACTTGGCCAATAATCAAGAATCTAAGTACATTTTTAGATTCAGCATATCAAAGAACCCAACCGATTCATTTTTTGTCAAAATCAAACTAAGTTTAATTTTGGACCCTTTGGACCTTAATGTAGACAAATTTGAAAACGGGACCAAAAGTTAAGAATCTACATACACAGTTAGATTCAGCATATTGAAGAACCCCAATTATTCAATTTTGATGAAATCAAACAAAGTTTAATTTTGGACCCCTTATTCCTAAACTGTTGGTGGACCAAAACTCCCAAAATCAATACCAACCTTCCTTTTATGGTCATAAACCTTGTGTTTAAATTTCATAGATTTCTATTCACTTTTACTAAAGTTAGAGTGTGAAAACTAAAAGTATTCGGACGACGACGACGCCAACGTGATAGCAATATACGATGAAAACATTTTCAAATTTTGCGGTCGTATAATAATGTGTTGTTTCAGGGAAATAGATTCTGATGATCGTTATTTACAAGGGGACGAATGACCTGTAATTTGATTTATACTGGTATGGGAAAATTATCATTTTTGGTTTCAAAAATTTAATGTATATATAATTGAAAAAAAATATATTGTGTGGGAAATATAAATGTAAAAAGTTTGCTTCCATATTTCTGTTTAATAATTGCCATACATGTAGATGAAAAGATTTCAACACCCCAGTGACCTTGATATTTTAAAAGCATTTTGGTCTCCTCTTAATCTATATAGCTACAATATCATGTATATGTTTGAAACAAGAATGTGCCCATAGTTAACGGATTCCCCAATCGCACTATCTTTTTCCGTGTTCAGTTAACCATGAAATTGGGGTCAGCACTCTAATTTGGTATTAAGATAAGAAAGATCATATCATATTGAACATGTATACTAAGTTTCAAGTTGATTGGAAAACTACCTCAACCAAAAACTTTAACCTGAAGCGGGACAGACAGTCAGACGGACAGACTGACGGTCGAACAAAAGCACAGATCATAAAACATAATGCCCAGTAAATTGTACATAAAAATACATGCGATACTCATAAAAAGGCCCATATTATACATCATAATTTGAATTACAGTCCACAATTTCTTCTCATATGGCAAATGATGCTCACTCAGTCCTCTCTTGTGCATATATGTAGGTATCGCAATTCATGGTAACAAATTAAAGTATAGTTTTACTTATCTAGTATGATTAGTTCATACAAAATCCATGTATTGAATTTAAAAATATTTAAAATGAAATATTTTGTCTATATAATATGTTAATTTTAGCCATAGGCAAAACATTGGCGGATCCAAAGGGGTGGGGGGTTCCGGAGGTTGAAACCCCCCTTTTTATTTGGACGATCAATGCATTTAAATGGGAGCATATAGCTGGAACACCCCCCCCCCCCTTCCCTTTTACTTTGGGTTGGGAACTCCCTTTTTAAAATGGCTGGATACGCCCCTGCAAAATATTTCATAATAAGTGTATACGATAAAAACTTCAAATCCTTGTCAAACACCCTTTAACTTAAGTACTAACCGCATATGCTACATCATATTCAGGATCACAGTCCTTAGTTTCAGCTAATAAATCAAATTTGTCAGACAATGACTGTAATGTTTCTTCTGATATTTCTTCATACTTATTAACTGATAATTCAGAGTTGTTCACACTGAAAAGAAAATTTATCTATATGTTACTAGTTAAATAAAAGAGCAACCATGTTCTATATTATGGCACCCTAAATGGAGTTTGGGTGACATATTGTTATTCTACGTTTCTTTTATTCTTCTTATTTTCATTTATCTTCCACTTTTTTTGTCCAGCTTATATCTTGGAAACGGTCCAAGCAATTGGTATGGAACTGCACTATAATGTTGACCAGCAGATTTGCAATCGGCTGCCGTTGTCATGGAAACTGATAAAATACGAAAAAATTTGTGAGGGTTCCGCGGAACCCAGTGTCTCGCCTACTTTTCTGTAAATCGCAGGCTAAACAACAATGAGGAAAAAAATTTGTAAGGGTTCTGCGGAACCCAGTGTCTCGCCTACTTTTGTTGTACTACTCAGGCTCAACAAAAAATGAGGAAAAAAATCAATAAAAAAATTCCTCTTGATACTATCTTTTGATTGTAAGAAGCTTCTGTCCAAGTTTGGTAAAAATCTAGGATAGTTAATGAATCTAATTAATGTTTTGAAAACTTAATCTGCCGACTGTATATAATGTTAACTGGAAGAAAATCTAAGTCCATTTAAAAGTAAAATACAGAAAAAATGGAGTTATCTTTTTACAATATTTACTTCTGGATACTATCTTATGGTCATAAATAAGCTTCTGTCCAAGTTTGGTACAAACCCAGGATAGTTTAAGAAAGTTATTAAAATTTTAAAAACTTTAACCACAGAGTGAATGTTATGTTTCCCCGCAGAAAAACTAAGTCCATTTAAAAGTAAAATACGGAAAAAATGGATTTATTTTTTTACAAAATTTACTTCTGGATACTATCTTATGATCATAAACAAGCTTCTGTCAAAATTTGGTTCAAACCAAGGATAGTTTAAGAAAGTTATTAAAATTCTAAAAACTTTAACCACAGAGTGAATGTAATGTTTCTCCGCAGAAAAAACTAAGTCCATTTATAAGTAAAATATGGAAAAAATGGAATTTTATTTTTACAAAATTTACTTCTGGATACTATCTTATGATCATAAACAAGCTTCTGTCCAAGTTTGGTAGAAATCCAGTATAGTTTAAGAAAGTTATTAAAATTTCAAAAACTTTAACCACAGAGTGAATATTTGTGGACGCCGCCGCCGACGACGCCGACGCCGACGGAAAGTAGGATCGCTTAGTCTCGCTTTTTCGACTAAAGTCGAAGGCTCGACAAAAATCAATAAAAATATTCCTCTTGATACTATCTTATAATTGTAGGAACCTTCTGTCCAAGTTTGGTAAATATCAAGGCTAGTTAATGAATTTAATAAATGTTTTAAAAAATTTAACTGCAGACCGTATGTAATGTTTACTGGAAGAAAATCTAAATCCATTTAAAAGTAAAATACAGAAAAAATGGAGTTATCTTTTTACAAAATTTACTTCTGAATACTATCTTATGAACATAAATAAGCTTCTGTCAAAGTTTGGTACAAACCCAGGATAGTTTAAGAAAGTTATTAAAATTTTAAAAACTTTAACCAAAGAGTGAATGTAATGTTTCCCCACAGACAAACTAAGTCCATTTAAAAGTAAAATATGAAAAAAAAGAATTAATTTTTTTACAAAATTCACTTCAGGATACTATCTTATGATCATAAACAAGCTTCTGTCCAAGTTTGGTACAAACCCAGGATAGTTTAAGAAAGTTATTAAAATTCTAAAAACTTTAACCACAGAGTGAATGTTATGTTTCCCCGTAAAAAAAACTAAGTCCATTTATAAGTAAAATACGGAAAAAATGGAATTTTATTTTTACAAAATTTACTTCTGGATTCTATCTTATGATCATAAACAAGCTTCTATCCAAGTTTGGTACAAACCCAGGATAGTTTAAGAAAGTTATTAAAATTCTAAAAACTGTAACCACAGAGTGAATGTAATGTTTCCCCGCAGAAAAACTAAGTCCATTTAAAAGTAAAATATGAAAAAAAAAGAATTTATTTTTTTTACAAAATTTACTTCTGGATACTATCATATGATCATAAACAAGCTTCTGTCCAAGTTTAGTAGAAATCCAGTATAGTTTGAGAAAGTTATTAAAATTTCAAAAACTTTAACCACAGAGTGAATATTTGTGGACGCCGCCGCCGACGACGCCGACGGAATGTAGGATCGCTTTGTCTCGCTTTTTCGACTAAAGTCGAAGGCTCGACAAAAAAATGCAAATTCTAAATCTTTCATTATAAGACCAAACTGGATGAAACTTTATGGAAATGTTGCCTAGTCATTCTAGTATCCTTTGATGTTCATGCAATATTTGAAAGTTCCAAAGTGGCGGCCATTGTCATGGAAACAGGGCGAAAGTTTATCATTGAGCCTATGGGAAACACATTAAAGTTCAATTTTCTGCAAGAATATTAGATCAAACCTTATAAAACTGAATGGATATGTTACATGGCATGTCCCAAAGTGGCAACTGTTTTTGGAATTTTGAAAATTGTACCCATTACCATGGAAATAACTAAAATTTCAAAAAAATTTAAATGCTCCAAAATTGATGAAACTTTACAAGAATGTTAATAGACATCTGGAGATGCACTCTTTGACTTTGGAATTTTTATATGGCTGCCTCTCATCTGGCAATTGGGGAAGGGTGCCATCCGTTATTGCTAGCAATTACAAATCTAGTTTTTTTATCCCTTAAAACCAATTTATTTTTGTGAATTTTTATTTTTTTCTGGGGGGGGGGGGGGGGGGGGGGGGAGAGAACTTGAATTCTCTACATCTGGTTCAATTGGACATTAAGCAATCACGATCAACAATCAATCAATCTACATCTACATAATTGTCTAATCTAACCTGTTTGATGTTGTTGAACAAGACAATTGAGTTTGTTGTCTGTATGTCTGTTGTTCTTTCGGTCTTCTTTTAATATTATGTACATATGAACCGCATGAACAGACTCTTGTGACTGTGGATGAAGTTCTAGCCTGTTAAATAACAAAAACATTCAAAAGAATTATAAAATAAAGCTGGCTCATAAGAATTATTGTACATATATATTACACCAGATACTTCTACCACAGACCAGTAACATTTTTGCTATAGATGTATTGAAACTGCCATATTGCTTTGTATACTCTCAAGGTTCTAATGCATCAACCATTTGCTTGCTTCTGTCAGCAGTTAAAATTATGTCTACTGGAATCTTATATTTTATGTCTCTGATGTATACAATTAAACTTTTAAATTTAAAATGTGTTATATACATGTAAAGGAATGACTACTGATAATTTTAATCATACATGTATACGTAGGTACTTGGGGACAGGACAATTATTTTTTTTTAGCTCTCCCCCTTTTTTCATAAATCCGTTACTTTTTTTTGTTTTCTGTTAATTTCACTGCACTAAATAAACATATTTTTTTTCTACTTGTATTTGCTATTTTCTATCAATCTCAAGATTACTATCCACAGGCAAAGTTAGATCACTGATATATTATACATTATACATTTATATAGAGAAAAAATGTATCTCATTTCCTTCCTTTAATATCACCTATTTCCCTACATAAATTCTAGGAGAAATCCCACCTTTAAATCATTGAATATTAAATTTCCTCTGGGTCAGTGGGCAATACTTGTTGAACTTTTAAAGTGCTGGTTCTTTTATTATAATTTGACTTCCATTGAAAAAAAATAAAAATTTTGCTCATCTTGTCATCAATCAGAACCATAAACCTCTATACAATCTTGTCTTTATTTACTCATGTTACTGTACAATGGTAACAAAGTTGAATGGTTTAACAATTCTTACCAAATGACAATACGGTAATTGTTGGTCATGTTGGTGCTAGACGATAATACTTTGTAATATGTACACTTTTTTTTAGACGATAAAAAAATAAACTAATTTGGAGGAATCAAGTTAATTTTTTTCCAATATATTAAACAGTAAGATTATTATTATTTGAGACCTCTGATGAATACACCTTATCGCTATTTGTCCACCATTACTGGATTTCACACAGGTTCCCGTAAAATGTTGACGTCATAAAACAAAACATCTGACGCCACAATGGAAAAGTGATTGTTGTATGCATCAAAAGGTCAAGCGGCCCGGCCGGCCGGGGGAGTAGGATAATAGCGATAAGGTGTATGTCAATATAATAAAGCATATAATTTTTAACAAATAAAAATATATAATTTTAATCAATTGGACGCTAGCGTAAAGGTGGGTCTACCCCAAATTATCTGTTTGACGACTGACGGTAAAATGCATTCATATCCTCTCACACATTCACATATATATAGAGAGAGTTAAACTACATGTAGATCCATGTAGAGTATGCAAAATATTCTAATCCTTGATTTCACCAAATATTATCAGTATATTCACTATTTACGATTTTGATAGCTGTATTTTTTCAAAGACATTAATTGATAAACATACTATATTAGTTTTTAAAACACTGGGAGGTTTAAAATACTTTAAAACCCCTAGTTTCAACAGCTTTGACATTATTTGTATACAAATCTGCAAGCACCTGCTAACCGGAAGTTGATGTCTGCTTTATCTTTGAACAAAGGATAGATTTTATTTTACAGATACATCAATACACAATTTATAATAAATTTAATCTGTAAACAAAATAGATTTACGTTTAAAACAAATTATATTGTATATTAAACCTAAATTTTCTTCATTTTGGATTTATCACTGTTAACGAAATAATTTGTTGAATTATCAAGACTATTACAATTAAGTCTCCCAAAAAAAAAAATTATTACTTCCGGTAAACAGTTCAGGTGACAATGTTGACAAACAGGACATAGTCAACAGTTGTATACTGGTAATATTTATTGTCAAGATCACTATTACAGTCATTAATACAATTCCTAGTGACACAAATTAATATCCTGTCCCATCCAACCCGAAATAATGTAGGATTTCAGACATCATTTTCAGTCATTTGTAAACTGGTAAATTAAATCATAAAATTATTTGTACAAAAAAATACCCAACTCATATGTACTCCCCTGTATTTTCCATAGATTGACACATATTCTAATTTTTTTTGATAAGTAAAAGTGAAAGGGTTTATTTTACCGAGTCAGAGATTTGGTCTTAATATGAGGTACATGTACCTGTCATGTCTGTGAAAGGGGTAGTCCAAATAATTATGACGTCTTGAAAGGCTATTATAATTTTTTTCTTTGACGCCTTACTGTTGATGTAAGGCGTCAAAGAAAAAAATTATAATGTCAAAGAAAAAAATTATAATAGCCTTTCAAGACGTCATAATTATTTGGACTATGAAAGGGGAAGAAGTCTGTATGAATTATACTATTTCATAATCTGTTAAAAAAAGAAACGGAAATACCTTAGCGTTTCTGATTTTGGTTCTATTGTTAGGGATTTTATGCGTGACATTAGTTAAGTTATGACATCATGTTCAATGTAAACAAAGAAATGCGATCATCAGGTACCATTTATTCATATAAAAAAAAAAGAATTATTAAAAATGAAATTGATACATATTGTATTAAATTATGTTCCTTGAGTTCCTATATTTTACTAGACTACTCAAATTTTTATGACAACTAGATAGGAAGAAGGAAGTAGATTTCTGTGTTCTACACAAATGTGGGAATTGAAAAAAGTGACCAAAAAAATGGAAATTTTTCCTGATTTTTTTGGGATTTTTTTTTATATGGATTTTTCTACTGTAATGGGGGAAGTAAGTAAGTAAGTAAGTAATTTTTATTGGTTTGAAATCCAAAATTACAGGATTGATACCAAAACAATACAAAACATACAAACATATACATGATATATATCGTACCAAAATCATAAACATATTCCTGAAATATACCATGTGCACAGAACAATCAAATTACTAAAATATACCACAGAACAATCAAATTAATAAAATATACCACAGAACAATCAAATAACTAAAATATACCACAGAACAATCAAATTACTTTACAAAATGCAAAACTGATGATTCAGAAATTTTTGAATCATATCCTATAACTTGTGTTACACTATTGACAAGCAATTGACCAGATTTTGTCCAGATGAGATATCATATAAATGATCAAAATATTATTTATTTGGTGATTTTGTTATATATTTGGACCTTTGAGATACATGTACTATACTCATATTAAAATTAAAAACAATAGTTTTGAGCATAAACATGATAAAAAGTAGACCATGACAGCAATTTAGTCCGGAAGGTTTTTTCAGTTGTCAATATTCTTTTTTTGATAGACAAAAAGCGTTAATGTCTCATTTTATTCTACAATATTCGTTCATGGAATTATGGAATCAGTGAGATTTATAACTGTTGATATAAATGTTCTTTGGTTTTGTGAGTCTTTGTTTATATAAAAACTCCTTGGTTTTGATTGTTATGGTCTTATAAATATTTTATTTAACAATTATTATAATAAATTAGCATGTTTATCTCAAAGAAAAAGGTAAACTGACAAAATTCACCAGAATTTTTTGACATGGCTGACAAAAAGTTTTTTTCCCCTAGTTTATAGCTATCAGAAATTATTATTAAAAAACTTGTTTGTCTACTCAAATTATTTTTAGCTCACCTGGCCCGAAGGGCCAAGTGAGCTTTTCCCATCACTTGGCGTCCGTCGTTGTCCGTCATCGTCCTGCGTTAACTTTTACAAAAATCTTCTCCTCTGAAACTACTGGGCCAAATTTAACCAAACTTAGCCACAATCATCATTGGGGTATCTAGTTTAAAAAATGTGTCTGGTAACTTAGCCAACAAACTAAGATGGCCGCCACAGCTAAAAATAGAACATAGGGGTAAAATGCAGTTTTTGGCTTATAACTAAAAAAACCTAAGCATCTAGAGCAAATATGATATGGGCTAAAATTGTTTATCAGGTCAGATCTATCTCCCCTGAAATTTTCAGATGAATCATACATTCCTTTGTTAGGTTGCTGCCCCTGAATTAGTAATTTTAAGGAAATTTTGCTGTTTTTGGTTATTATCATGAATATTATTATAGATAGAGATAAACTGTAAACAGCAATAATGTTCTGCAAAGCCAACTGATTATATTTAAGGTAATTCAATTAAATGTATTTAGTGACTTGTGTGTGAAAACTTAAATAACATATGTTTATTGGCCTGATTTGTTATTACGACAAGTGTCAAAATTAGATAATCTAATCTAACTTTGGTTCAATTTGTACATCATGTAGAATGCCAGGATGCCTACTCCATCTTTTTGATAAAAATTTCAAGTTAATTCTTATGTATGGAAATGAAGTTTAGGGAGTTGGCTATAATTCTCTTATTGAAAGGGTCCACCTTACATTTGCCTTAAATTCTGTAAAATGTTGTTAAATGTAAAGAAATTAATGCCAAATTTCATGATTTATGGCCTGAAGAACTTGAAAGATTCATGTATCCTATAGTGGAAATTGATTTCAAATTGCGGATTTTAAATTACTGGTCGAACTTATGTTTAGGAAAGCAAGAAAAAATTCCTGTTATTTTATATATGCATATAAAAAGTATTGGATAAAAATAAGTATTCCATGGCTAATATTATATAAAACCTATTTTAGATAGTTGTGGATTGTCATATGTTTGGAATGCACAGTACTTTGTTTGTTATTCATGAACATGGTTACATGTATATCAAAATGTAAAAGTTAGTGTTGTAGACCAATAGACCACTTTCGAGTTCATCCGTCACCGGCAAAAACTCGTCAATTATATACGCCTTTATGACGTCATTTACCAGACAGAGGGGCTCGCCTGTATCCCTGCACTATTTACGTTCATCAAGCGTCTTAGTGATCGTCTTTGTGCAGGATAAACTAGAAATAATGGTTGCTCTGTAGGTACTTACTGACATTTCCCTAATGACAGCAGTGTTGATTGTCAATTTTGAGAATTCAATTTGCCGAATAATTCGTACAATATAGAATTATAGTTTTCCAACCACTCGCTCAACATTGGAAGAAAGTGACGACGCCCCTAAACGCACAAATGACGATGATAAAGGCGCGTATAATTGACGAGTTTTTTCCGGTGACGGATGAACTCGAAAGTGGTCTATTTAAACAAAGTTGGCACTCTATCTACATGTATCTTAATATAATTGCCAAAAGCTATTAATTATAGTCTTTTCAAAGATAATGCTAAAAGGGAAAACAATTAGGGAAAACAATTTTAAGATCTTAGATGATAAAAGTATTATAACTTTTTGTAGATTCAGGATACTCAGTCATATTTATAACTAACTACATATTGAAACTGGAAGGAAGAAACATTTACTTAGAGAAAATTGATATTGTAATTCATGAGACATTGGGGATGAATTTCACTATATTTTTAAATGTTTGAAATTTAATTATGAAAGAGAAAATGTTTTGAAACCTTCAATGACCTTATTATCTAAATAGACTAAACATATTAAAATTTCATGATTTGATGAATACTAGAAAACATCAGTCTCGACATCAGTATGCTGAACCATGTAATTTGTGCAAATTTGTTAGACTGATTAATAAACAGCTGGACTCTTAGTTATAGGAGAAACATTGTTTAATATCTTTTATCTCATAGTGTATACATACATTTTGTACATTCCGGTAATGTGTTTTTATATAAGCTGGAATTTCTTTTTTTACTAGTTGGAGATCATACATTTGTATTAATTTTGACTATATTTTATATTATTAATGCTTATATTATCTCTGTACCATGGATTTTGGTTTATGAGAATATAGATATATATATGTCATGTATGTACATAAATTCAAAAGTTAATTTTTCTATTTCAGACATTATTACAATGGTGGTTTGGAACTCTACAGAAGCAGTGTTTAATACAGAAGATGGAGAACTGATATTACACAGCAGGCATCCTTTTACAATAAACAAAAAGATTCCAAAGATTGTTGGTGTTGTGTCTATATTGTTGATCCAAGATGGAGATACCGTAGAACCAACCTTAGCAGGTTAGTATTTTGCCATGGGGAAACGTGCACAAATGTGCTTATACACACAGTGACAAGAAGATATCATGTCAAATATGTTCCAACCAGAACAGGGTTTAGTTAGCTTACTAAATGATAAAAAAATTCAGTCATAAAATCTGATCTTTGAACAGAAACAAAAACATCAAACTGGAACAGTGCATTATTTTTATCTACAAAGATAAAAAAAAATTCAAATGAAAATATTTTGTTTGTCTTTTTGTAGGTGTAATACCACAGTTTACAAGAGCTGGCGGCTCTGTTATAGATTTAACTCACATGAGAATATTTTGTTTGCCTTTTGTAGGTGTAATACCACAGTTTACAAGAGCTGGCGGCTCTGTTATAGATTTAACTCACATGAGAATATTTTGTTTGCCTTTTTGTAGGTGTAATACCACAGTTTACTAGAGCTGGCGGCTCTGTTATAGATTTAACTCACATAAGAATATTTTGTTTGCCTTTTTGTAGGTGTTATACCACAGTTTACAAGAGCTGGCGGCTCTGTTATAGATTTAACTCACATGAGAATATTTTGTTTGTCTTTTTGTAGGTGTAATACCCCAGTTTACAAGAACTGGCGGCTCTGTTATAGATTTAACTGGAATGAGAATATTTTGTTTGCCTTTTTGTAGGTGTTATACCACAGTTTACAAGAGCTGGCGGCTCTGTTATTGATTTAAGTGGTATAGACGATGAACCGGGATCGTCAAATAATCCTAAGTTTACAATACCAGCTTCACTGTCTCTTGTTCCTATGCCATCTGTATTTGGAGGACATTTAAAGCCAAGTATTTCTTCTGGTAAGTTAATAAAAACACTCTTAGTTTCAACACTTGCCCTATTGTACCAAAATTTTGCAAGCATCTTCTTGTATGTATAAAAATAAGGTGATTTTGTATTATTGCCAATGAGAAAACATTCCTCAAAAATTTATATGACTAAAGTAAAATCCATTATTTGTCACCAAACAGCCTGTTTTGATTAATTACAATACCTATAAGCAAGAAAAAGAATAGCAGTGTATATATTTAGATTCTATTGTACAGATTGAGCAGTTGAACGAGCTTCTGTGATTTATGGCCTCATTTATGTATATATGTAGGACTCGGAGGTGCCATGGTCTGTTCACTGATATGCAATGGTCTATTTGATGCACGATGTCTTGTTTAAAATCTTCAGATGTGCAATTGTTATGAGAAGGACATTTTAAATAACAGTTACATACTAAAGATTGTCCATTTGATTTCCTGGATGTGAACATAATTCTGCATTAACATTTTATCTTTACTTGGTTCCTCTCAAGAGTTCCTGGATTACCATAATATAAGTATACAGAGTGTGTGTATGCGAACTTGTATGTAGTAAGAGAATGTTACGCCTCATCATAAGTTAAAAGGAACCGTTTGACGATTTCCAAAGAAAAAAAGTTTGCTGCAGAAGGTTTACTTTCCCCTATTCATCAAATTGCAGGTTCTCGTATATAGTTTCTAATTTAAAAGTTAACAAGCCCTTGATAAACTTAAAAACCCGTAAAACTGCTTCTAACATATTAATTGTCATATACATAGACATGAAAAGCTTTGAAAATGTAGTTTGTGAATACCATCGCACTTCATCGTTATCACCATCACACTTGCGCGTAGATAGGGTCACAATGCCACCATCGCACTTCAGCATCAAACCATTGCAACTCAAGGTATCCATCACGGTTTGGAGGACCATCACGGTTCAGAGTTCTACATATATATATATGTTAATTGTTAACTTTAATTTCTTTTTTTTTCTGTACAGATATACAGGATACTTCATCATCTGGTATACCATACCAGAGAACCAATTCCGAGACAGCTGCTGTTCCCAAAATATCATCTGGATTATCAAGATCATCTCTACAAGGTTTTGGCTCTGCGAATGAAGCAACTGCCAGCCCTTACTCTTACCAGTTTACAAATCTGAAATTTTCAGAATCTTCAGATAAACATCATACAAATCATATCTCAAATTTGTCACAAAAAAATCATCATGAAAACAAAAATCAGACTGAAAAATATATAAGACTTGAACCACGAATAGATACATCTGTAAATGAGAAAGATTCTAGGAGCGATCAGTTTAGTAGTTTGTTAGCTCCTGTAAATAATGGTTTTGATTCAACATTGCCAAGTACTGTTAATGATTATGATGTTCAAGATTCCAACAAGTCAGCAATGGAGGGTGTGCCTGCACAAGGTTTTTTGTCAGAATTAGAGGCTGAATATGCTATAGAACAACACAATAAGTCTTTAGAGCAGAAAGTTCCAGAGAAAATTTATGAACCACCACACAAAGTACATGATTTTGTGTCAAAGGTTAGAAACCAACAAAGAAGTCATCAAAATTCTAAAAATATTCCTAGGTGTTTGACATGCAATGTACGGCTTGGTACATACAAGGAACTTATAAACCATAATACTGTTCATGGTAAATCCAGTGTATGTCCTGTTTGTAACAGGTTTTTCACCACTAGAGGGAGTTTTATCAGACATAGCATTGCTCATATGCAGAAACGCAGTTTTCCATGTCCATGTTGCTATGCTTGTTTTACACGGAAAGATAATTTAAAGCGTCACTTCAACGTTACCCACAAGACTACTGATTGGAAACCAGTAGATACACAAAATTTGGAAGAAAAGGTTCAAAGCAGTTCTAAAGATTTAACTGAACAAGAAGAAATTTCTGATGTATTTGAAGATAATAACCCATCTAACTTTTCACCTGTATTTCCAACATTTGAACAACCTACAAAAGTTTCAGGTGTTGCCACAGCAACAAAGTTTATTGATAAAACTTCTAAGTTAAACTCCATTGTGGATAATCTTCATTGCAAGAAGAAATTGCCTGTGTTAAGATCCATATTGACCAGTAAACATATAAAAGAACCCATTGGAACACATATATCTGAACAACCTAAAATTGCTGAGCCTTCAAATGCTGAAATTTTAGAAATTGACTTAGAAGAGGATAATTTTGAGAAAAATGCTGGTGTGAATTACATGTGTAGTGCATGTAATATTGGTTTCCATTCCCTCGCTGAGATGAAAGCTCATATAGTAAGAAGCCACGGGGAAGATATAGCTAATGACCAATTATCATCTGAAGATGATTCTAAAGACCAGCTTGATGACTTTGATGACACAGATCACCAGGGTAAATCTTTGAATACAAAAGAAGAAGGTATAAGTGACTATAATGCCTGCCCTGAAATAGTGATTCAAGAAAATCAAACATTTGAAGGACAACAAGTGGATGAATTTTTAAATTCTAATGTTTTTGCTATTGAAAGTATGAAAAATGACAGTGAAACTTCAAATAAACAATCTGAAGTTCAGGTGTCATCAAATACTGAACTACTGTTGAATCCACAAATCAAACAGGAATCTGAAATAGATTTAGAAAGCTGGATCAAGTGTCAGTCCCTATATGACAGTTCTGAGAAAGAAGAAAATGAAATTAAACCAGAAACTGGGAATTGCAGTACTGAGATATACCAAAGTCAGACTCAGCCAAGTGCTTTAATCTTGCCAGATACAGATGCTTTATTTGCTAAACATTTATATGAACCTGCAGGGAGTATTCAGAACAAACACAATCATGTTGTTCAAAGGCCAAAGCAAAAAGAGAGAGAAAGTAAACCAAAGAAACGTAGGATTGCCCTACATAGTGAATTGACTGTATGTCGATTATGTGGTATGTATCTTGACTCAGGGGCGCAAGTTGTCCAACATGGAACACAACAACATCCTGGTCAGATAGATCCAGCTACATGTGTCGTCTGCTTTACAAAGCTCAGCGGGTATGACTCTCTTTACCGCCATTGCCAGTTGCATTTTGGTGTCATGTTTTCATGTCAGTATTGTAAATCTAAGTTTACAAGAAAAGATAATCTGACAAGACATATAAAGAATACACATCCTGACCAAAGAAATCTTAATGATACAGTTTAGATTTGTATGTTGAGGGAATTAACCATAGACATGGGAGACAACTCTAAATAAAAAAATATGTTTGCAATAGTAAGGATACTAAGGCAGAGTTCACTTGAAAGTGTACAATCGAGTTGATAGATTATTACGTTTTAAAAAACACTAGAGTTGATATTCGGAACAACTCTGACCAAGCATAAAAAATAAGATATTCTCAATGGTTTGACGTCATTCAAGAGTTTCTCGACTTTAGCCCTGGCTTGGTGAGGGTTGCAACTAGGCACTGGCTTGGTGAGGGTTGCAACTAGGCCCTGGCTTGGTGAGGGTTGCAACTAGGGTACTAGGGGTTTACTCAAGTTGTTCAATAAAAACGTTTTGTTGAAACCTGAGTAAGTAAAGTTAAATATAAACTGAGTTACTTTGAAGCTTAGAATGTTATAAGAAAGTTTCTCTGACACAAACAGACTTTTGATTTATTTTATTTAGAGTTGTGTCCCTTATTCTATTTTCATAAGTCTCAAAATTGCTCATTAGAAAAATTATAAACTACAAAAAAGAGAATTCCAAGATAATTATTGTTTCAGTTTGTATGTTGAAAAAGTGATATCATTTGTCATTTTATTATGCATACACCTAGTTATTTATACAGCGGAATTTAGCAAACATGGCAAATGGAATGATTTGGGTATATTTATGCTTTAAAATTTGGACCACATTCTTATAGTGTGAGCCACTCATTCTGTTCAAAACCTACTTTAAGGTGACATCACCTATTAGTTTATGTGTTCATGCATTGTATTGATACACTGTATCCATTTTTAAGACTGTCACATGACTTTTGTGTGTAAATGGAATGGGGACAAGGAAAAACTGATGATCTCAGAGCTAAAGGATAGAATGATTGTGAGATTAAAAGGTTGTTTGACTTCAATGAATCCGCTTATCTTTATTCTTTTGAATATAAAAAAAAATATTTTAATTAAACATAGCATTTAACATGAATTTCTTCTTCAGACTTTTGTAGAATTTTTCTTGAAAAATTTTAAATTATGTCAGACAAAAATTAAGGAATATGAAATTATGAAAATAGGTTACATATACTATAGGTCACACACAACCAATTCAGTGTTTCTTTTCTTTTGATATGAATATAAGAAGATGTGGGTAAACATATATGTATTTAAGCTTCTTTGTTTTAAACTTTAACAATATTGTGACCTTTTGTGGTGTTAATTGAAGTTTGAGGAAAAACCTATTAATATATGTTCAGTTAAGGATAGATTTACATGAATTGATATATATATAAATGTTTGTGTGCAAAGATTTTGGTAAAGTGGGTGACAAATCTTCTTAACAGATATTTTGTGGAAAATATGTTTGTGTCAGCTTTATTAGTTTGACCTTGACCATTGAAGGTCAGAATTATTTTGCTTAAAATTATTGTAAGGGAACAAAGCCATGTCAAGTGAAGGTACACTTAGTTCCAAAACTTATTCTTATTATTGTTTGACTTTCATGTTTCGCTTCCAGTAGCACTGTGTAGAATAGAAATTTGTCACAAAATGTTTTATGAAAAAAATCTAAATCAAAAGTCGCAAAATCAATTAGATATCAACTATTTAGTATTTTGGGGACTACAAAAAACATTTAACTAATATTACAATTTTGCATATATAAAACAAGAGCCACTCTAAAAAGAGTTATGAAAGTCTAAAAAAAAAAGGGAAGATTTCAAGCAATTGTCAATGAATCTGATATTCCCTATATATGTACTTTGATTGATGAAAGTAATATTGTATTGCATACTTATTAAATGAAAGTCACTGCAGATTATTTTGTGATATATAGATTCATTTATTTGGTCAACAAATCTTAAAAAATCCATTGTATTTTTATTATTTTACATGTTTCCATGTTTTTCTTTGATTTTCCATGATGATTTTTTGTAATGATTCCATTTGTTATTTATATTTGTAAACATTCCATAATCTTTTTTGTATATTTCTCATATTTATGTTGTGAACTTTTACAATTATATTTAGTATTGTTATATATATATAGATTAAATATGTTGTTATTTGTATTTCCTTTTTTCTTTTTTCTGTCTTTTTTGCAACTAATGAGGAAATGGACCTTAATTGGAACTCGGTTTAGGTGTTTATAAGCTTGGGATTTCGGGATTTATACTCTCAGGATCTGGGAATTCTTTTTTCTAATTTCAGGATGTCAGGATTTAAATTTCTTTAAATTAAGGACCTCAGGATTTCATGTTTTTAAGTCCAGGATTTCAGGATTAGGACCCCTCCAACCCCCCTCACCAATAATATCATGAAAGGTTTATGATATACTTGTATGTGGTGCATTCATGGTAGATAGTTTCAATAGCTTATGTTCAAATTTCTGGTAAAATTTTGCAAAAATAAGGTCATGTAGTATGATTGTCAATGAGACAACTTACCACCACAGACTGCATGATGTAGAAGTTATCAAACATAGGTCTATTACAATGAGAAAAATCCATACCGAAAAGTAATCTATAAAGGGCATGACATGATAAATGAAAAACAAATTCAAACAAGAATTATGTACAAAAGAAAATGCATAATTAAGAAAACATGCAAATCCTTTATATTTGTGCTAACATCTTCTTGCATAAAATATACTAGAACACACCCGCGAAATCGCGGGCATTCAGAGCATAGTTTTAAGTATGTCAAGTGTTGTTGGAAGAATTTTGTAAAATATTGAATGACTGGAGAATTTCAGCAAAAGTATCATAAGTCATATGTTATTGGCGACAGGAAAATGCTTTTATTTTTTATCCCTCCTCCTTAATTCCAATTTTCCCATTTTTTGGTTTTCTATCAATTTAATATGAACATACATTTAGTATGTTATGAACATTCAAGTTAGGAGCCTGTAATTCAGTGGTTGTTGTTTGTTTATGTGTTACATATTTGTTTTAGTTCATTTTTTGTATATAAATAAGGCCGCTAGTTTTCTGGTTTGAATTGTTTTACATTGTCAGTTCGGTGACTTTTAAAGCTGAGTATGCGGTATGGGATTTGCTCGTTGTTTAAGGTTGTTCGGGAACCTTTAATTGTTAATATCTGTGTCATATTGGTCTCTTGTGGAGAGTTGTCTCAACATGGCAATCATACCACATCTTCTTTTTTTGTAATCAATGAATTTTGTAAAAGATTTAATGACTGGAGAATTTCAGAAAAGGTATCAAAAGTTCACATGAATATTTTTTAGCGCTTATCTGTATATTATGAACATTCATTACTATATAAATATGGTGTGTTTACTTTCAATTCTAAGTTTACTAATCGGGCCATAGTGGTCATTGATATAGTATACAGACCCTCTCTATTTAATAAACTCTGTGACTTGTCTCAACATGGCAATCATACCACATCTTCTTTTTTTGTAATTAATGAATTTTGTAAAAGATTTAATGACTGGAGAATTTCAGAAAGGTATCAAAAGTTCACATGAATATTTTTAGCACTTATCTGTATATTATGAACATTCATTACTATATAAATATGGTGTATTTACTTTCAATTCTAAGTTTACTCATCGGGCCATAGTGGTCATTGATATAGTATACAGACCCTCTCTATTTAATAAACTCTGGACTGCCGTGGATAGTAAACTTGAAAAAATAGCAGATAGAATTCTAAAAATACACTTTGTTCTTTGTAATATGTATATTCAAAGTATACAGAAAAACGCAAACCGGAAGTCTTATCTGACTTAAATTTCGTCCAATGACGGGACAATATCCGGAGGACTTTTTTCTCGTTTTTCTCCAAAAATAACTCAATCTGAATAATCATATGAATAGATGACAAATGACACTATGCACTGAACCTATAGGACACAGAGGCATGTTAATCAATTAATTGTGGAAAGAAGAGAAGCGACACCCAAAATGAGGTCTTCTTGTTTAATAGTATAGATATAGTAGCTTTTAAAATTTCTGCTAGGAGGAGTTCAGTCTTGACAAAATATATGCCCTGCATGCATACATGTAACTTAACCTAAAACAACAAAGTTTAAGATCCTGTCATTTGAGGAAAATTAACAGTACCGGTAGATTCAACTTCTGATTATTGAATAACACCATACAAAATACGAAAGTTCTTCCTATGAAAACTAAAGGGGTTATCCAAACATACCTTGTACCCCACATGCATAAAGTTCATAAAAAAATTACCAAGTTCCAGCTCCCTATTATATGTGGAAAATTTAAAGAAAATCAAGATCCTGAAAATATCTACACCTTTAGTATAATATATGTACTAAAACCTTGCAAGTTATTAAAGTTCTTTACACAGCATGTACCTGTACAGACGGACTGACTGGGTAAACAGTAAGCCTCCCCACATTTTGCCATTAGGGCATAAAAACATTTGTTCTTGTTTTTTCTGGACTGTTCTGTCAATTTAATTCAAAATTTGCAACTATAGGTATTAGGTACAGATACCAATGGCCAACATCTTATCTATATTACCAAAATGGGCTAGTATTACATGTTTTTAAAGAAGAGTGCAAACACTGAAATGTAATGCAGATCTAAGACAGGTGTATCAAATTAAATATTAATCAGTAAACTATAAAAAATTAAGTCATGGTCAGATGAATCCTGCCAGACATCATGTATACCTTGCAATCATTCCATACACCAAATATAGTTGACAATTTGCATATAGTATCTGTGAACCATTATATACTCACAAAACTCAACAATGACTAATAAACCAGGAAAATGAGGTCAAGGTCTGATGAACTCTGTCAGACAAGGACACTTTACAATAATTCTATATACTATATATAATACAGTACCTGCTAAATAGACCCCCAAAAAATAAAACTTAACATTGACTATGAACCATGAAAAGAAGGTTAAGGTTAGATGAATCCTACCAAACAGATATGTGCACCTGACAATAATTCCATATACCAAATAAAGTACAAAAGGTAGAACTATTGCTATAGTATTTGAGAAAAAAAGACCAAACTGGAATAAAACACTGAGTGCACATCCAAAAAAACATTAACATTAACCAATGAACCATGAAAAGTCAAGGTCAGATTACATGGCAACCCACACACATAACAATCATTCTATACACAAAATATAGTTGACTTGCTTATAGTGTGAAGATACACACTTGAAACAAAAAATTTAAACTTGATTATTATCACTGATTCATGAAAAGAGGTCAAGGGCATGTGAACCTTGACTGACAGACATGTGGACCATGCAAGGATCGCATATACCAAATGCTTGTATAGCTATCCTGTTACTTATAATAAGTGATTATAACTACATTTTTTCATGCAGTCCTAGAACCAAGAAAATGAGGTCAAGGACTATGGTCATGTCTGACCTAGCTCTGTAACTTAAGGCATCTGCATACAAGGTAATTATATTCAGGTCTTCTATCTTTTGTCACAGATGCAAAAACACAATAGTGGTTACTTGAACTTGTTTTTTGTGATTCAGTTTTTTACCTACATTTCTGTGTTGTCTATGTATTAAATTAAGCATCTGTTCTTTTTTCAGTGGCCTGTCACCTGAATACACTACCGGTATTTCAATATTTAAAAGTGTAATACTCATACATAGCTTTCATGCAGAAGTCTTGTTTTCTTTTTTTTCTTTGAGTATTTTATCCGTGATTTTTTTTGCCTCTTCTTTAAAACAAAATATTGATATGCGGTTCCTCTTTCCTCAAATTGTTGATTTTTAAAAGCCAGTTACCGGTAATGACCAGCATTATTTGGTGTCTATACTAAACCAATATATACCGGTAATGACCAGCATTATTTGGTGTCTATATTAAACCAATATATATATATACTCCAACTTGGAAAACAAATTCTCTTTTTTATGTACCTCTAAGCTTGCATTATTCAACCAGGTGACTTTTAGTATAGGTTGTTGTGTCTCTCATGATGGCCTGACCTGATTTTCACATTTCCTTCACATCAATATTAACATTGAAAACATTTATACTGGTACATGTATTTAAATTTTTATTCCTCAATATAAACCTGAATAAGTTTAAGTTTTTTACATACTGGTAAGCATTAACCTTACTCAATACTAAGTACTTCAAATGTTGTAAGTAGAACTTTTAGACTTCCACTATATTTAGACTATAATTCATAAATATAATTAACTTAAAACAACACATATTCTAGATATCATTATGCATCAAGCATTTATATATGAATATTTATGAAAAACAATGCATAAAAAAGTGCAATAGCACACACATATAAAAGCTAAATCATCACATACATTTATACCTCAATATATTTAAAAACTTTTTTTTCCAAAAATAATGTAAGGTAAGAATACATTTGTACATGTATGGTAGAATTGGAGTCTGAATTTGTAGCTATAGTAAATCAATCTTATACTAGTATCTAAAAGAAAACACTGATTTTGAAATTTTGAACAAAGTTTTATTCCCGTAATTTTAGAAATGTTTTTTAACCTTTTTGTCCTCAGTTAAATATATTTGACAATTGTTTGTTATATCAAAACTTTAATATGATTTGGTTTTCTGTTTTATTTTAATTTCATTTGCATTCATCTATTTTGTAAAGGCAAAGTGTATTCATCGTTTTTGTAACTATTAAATCTTGCACAAATTTTGACATCAATTCATTCATTTCTATGTGAAAGGCACACAATTTCACATTATAAATGCAAAAGTAACCACAAAAACAATAACTTAATTTTGTAACTGTAACTAATAACAATAAAATTGAAAAATGCTTGCATTTGACTCTCATATTTTAACTACAGGGTATTCCTGTAGCTTGTCTACTTTTTGAGTTTTTTCCCTATACTATATGCATTTAAACTTAAACTATTTTCAAAACAGAATAATGTCTTGATTTTTTTGAAACCTTATACAATTTAAATAATTTTGATGAAATGTTTTGATCAATCATCATTCCCCTTTTATTCCATTTCTTGCTATATTCATTCTCCCCATACATATGAAAACTGCAGATTTTTCAGATGATAAAAAAATCTTTTTTACAGAAGACTATGGATATTTATATTTCTCACATGGGAGACAACTGTGTCACCCTTACAACATATTCTAGTGAAACGAGATTTACCATACAATGGGAAGTAACTCTTGTTAAAAAAATATTAATTTCTCAAAATTACAAAACATGTACATCTTTCATCAGTTAGCAGATTTGATTGTAATAAAACATTTACATTGTAACATTGCTGCTGTCAAAGTTTTATTTTAATAGATAAATTGGCTTTAAAATTAAAATTACATCCAACATTGTCAGTATTATTGACAAATATATGCAAATGAAACTGCATTTTTTTTTAAATCATTCAATTGATCAACAAAAGATATGATAAAAAAAGTCTTCAAGGACACTTGTATTAAAAAAGTAACTGCCTTATTAAATGTATAAGAATTGTTCTTTTCAAATCTAAAAACTTTTGGTGTAAAAAATAATACCATAAAAATTAGCATATAGAGCAAAAAAGTTTATATTAAAAGTATTGTTAAGTATATCATTATTGTAAATTGTGTAAAGATTTTTTTTCAAAGGAACTTTAAAAAGTATTCTGAAAGTTTTATTTTTTCATTATATCAAAGTAAGTGAGGACTTTTTATAAAAACTTCTATTAATATCCTGATATCTACTGATTGACCAATATATAGATTCAAAGAAGGTCAATAATAAGTATGGTAAGATCGAGATTGATCTTCATTTTGTACTTATTGGTTCTACTAGGACCAACACTAGAGCATAGGCATTTTTTTTAAATGGAGACTTCAATTAATCCTTCTTAACAAATGTAAAATGCATCAACAGGAATTAGGAATCTGATGAAAATTCTTTCTCTTATCATGTTTCCTCTATATTATCTTTCATGTATATATTGAAATTTTTATCACTTTTATTTTAAATTAAATTGATTTGTTATTTCAGTAGGGATAATAAAAAAGATAAATATAAAAGTTCACAACTGCTTACACTGACAGTTCAGACCAGTTGATCATGAGCTAGCTATCTATAAAAATGTTGTAATTAAATCAGTGTACATCAACAATAAGATAATGATAAAGCATCCTGCAATCTATAATTATCACAAACATCATTTTGCACAATATCAACCATTTCCAAATTGGCCATATTTGTTTTTTACCCATCCATGAGCGTTTTTCATATGAGTGTATAGATTATCCAGTCGACTATATTTAGAATGACAATAGGAACAACGATGCTCTTCTCCCATGTGACTTCTAATGTGCCTACGTAAACATTCTCGTGAACTAAGGTCTGTGTTACATATTGTACAACCAAACATACTCGGTATCTCTGCAGGATGATTCATTTTGTGGTCGACTGCTGTCTGTATGTCATTAAACATGAAGCCACACACCCTACATATTGGTGTCACAGAACCTAAACTAGTGCCTGATCGGCCCTTTTTCATTGGTCTATTATTCATCTGTGCATTGCCTTCAGAATGATTGATTGCACTGTTATGTGAACTTTTTGGACTATTTTCATTTGCAGAGTAACTGCCCAAGTTTGGATGATATATTGAGTTCTTCTGAGAATTTTTTGGACTATTTTCATTGGTAGTATAATGACCTATATTTAAATGTTCAACATGCATGATATTGTCCTGAACATTTTCAACTAACTGTTTTGCTAAATTGTGTGAAAACTCCCCTAGTTTTCCAATATCTATGATCTGTGAGTCTTGACTGGTATCGTGAGTTTCCGTTTTTATGTCAGATTCCAGTATAACTGAATTATCTCCCTTATTTTGTGTGTCATTACGAGGATTAAGTTCTTCTGAATGAAAAGACACAATGTGACGCTTCAGATGGTCGATTTGTTCAAAGTGCAAACTACATGAGCTACAAGTATAGTTCATTATTTGTTTAGGAGGTTCCACGATTCCCTTTTCTTGAAGATTTTCTGCATCGGAAGAGCTAGAGCTAGGTTTGTTAGACTGGTTTTCTGTAGTCAATTCACTTGCATTACTTTCCATTTCCTCTATCTCTGTGTGGGTATATGGTTCTGTTGTAAACACTGGATTGGTTTGATCAGAAGTTCCCAGTCCAGAGGATAGCTTGTCTGCTAGAACATTTTCGACTTCTACAAGATCATCATCAGAGGTTAAATCGATATGATTTTCTGAAAGGTTTAACAATGAACAATCTGGATCCGGAGTATTTCTGACTTCAAAGCCACTTTTCTCTGGTGTATTTAACTGATAAGGAAATTGATCTGAAGATAAAGAAGTAGAAGATGCTATTGATGCAGTGTGAGTTTGCATTCTTGATGAATTCAGAATGTGTGGTTTTGGTACTTTAGGCTTAGCAACAGTATTTGTTTTGGATAATTGTGACATTGAACGATGATAAGAATTTCTAACTTGACACCTCCAACTACTAACACCACTTGTGTAATGTTTCTTTATGTGAGTATTTAGATTGTCTTTCCGTTTATAGGCACAGTGACATAGAGAACACTTATAAAGTATACTCTGAACATGGCCTATACAATGACGCCTCATGTTGCAATAGGATCCAAATTTTGCCTCACAAACACAACAGGCAAGATGTAGATTATGTTGGTCTGAATGTACCATAATATCATTGCAAGAATCCAACTTCTGTTGACAAAGTTTGCAATAAACATCTTGTTTCTTATCTCTAGTGACAACCAGGGATTTAATTCTCATAAACTTTGGTTTCATCTTTAACATCCTTCTCTCATGCGGTGCGTCAACAACTTTTGGTATATTAGGAGAACTATGTCTCTGAACATGTTGACCCTCTACAGCATTCAATGTCTGTTCACCTGCAATCATTTGAACAGTTTTAGGAATTTTTCTTGGAATCTGGGTATTATCTTGAAGAACTGGAGACAACATAGGAACAGGTTTGGGAATACTGGTTAATACATTTGGGTTAAGGACACTTCTAACTGCAGCTGAGGTTAATTGATTTAAAGGTCTCTTTGGGGAAATACTAGGCACCATATTAGTTTGTGATTTGAAATTGTTTTGATTTTGGTTAACAGAATTCTCTGAAAATGGTGTTGAATGCAATGAAGGTTCAAGTCTTTGTTTGGAGAAATCAATAATACTAACATTATGAGTGTTTGTAAATTCATCACCAATACTTCCTGATGAACTTGCAGGGATTTTGTTTTCATGACGAAGTCCTTCCTTAGATACAAAGTCTGATCTATATTCATTATGATTGATTCCTTTTGGATTATCAAGGTCAAGGTTTCTTTGCTTGTTGCCATCAACTGTCTGTGTAAAAGATCCTGGCAAAGTGATGACGGAAAGTGATGATGACACTTTATCTTCATTCTGCCACTGGAACTGTTCATTCTTTCCATCTGCAATGAAAATGATTCATATTTGAAAGTTTTTAATACACAAGTTTGAAATCTGATGCATCTGATAAGGCTTAACTTAAATATTGTTTGTTTTCCCTTTACCAACAGACCCTATAAATTTGGTCTGCCTAAAAATCTTTTATTTGTATTTACCAGCAAGATTTTATTTTATTTTTTCAATCCTACTTAAAATCTTATGTTTGTATTTCCTGCTCAGAACTTTTTTACCAGAATCCTGGGTTTTATCTTTCCTGTAAAAGGTTAAGTCCATTTGGTATCATGTGAGTGTTTGACATGAACACTTGCATTTAGAGTTTCAAACCATTTGTTTGAAATTGATGTTGAAAGCTTTAAATCATAATCAGTCAGGGGTGGTACTTAAACAAGTGATTTCAGAATCACTTCTTCAAGTGATTTTGACATTGAAATATTTTTTAAAAATCTATAAATAGACACAGACGTTTTAAAATCACTGAAACAAGTAATTTGAGAAGATCACTTCAATAAGTGTTTATAACTTTTTCTTGATATTTTTCTAACAAGCTTGATTTTTTTATTGGTAAAAAGACTAGAATTCCATTGAAAAAACAACAATGTACATCTAGAAATTGTCTTTTGCTTGATAAGCCTGTCAGTTTTTACAATTTATTTAAAATATGCATTTTCTGGAATAATTTGTAGATCAGGACATAATCTTGAAGTATATCATTCTAACTCTGAAGAAAACCAATCAGGTTACCTAATATTGTTGACCTTTGTCTGATAGTCAGAGTAGTTAATGAATATTTGATTACAGAACAATTCTCAAGGGTACTTTTCAAAGCTTTAGCGCACTAACTTACTGCTCAAGCGCACTGGTGAAGTTAATATCCATAGAAAAAGGGATAATTGATTTATGTGGGAAAATTATAGAAAAGTTTGTGAAAATATGGAAAATCAATGAAATTAGCATTTGAAGATCAAAGGAAACACCAAAATCACTTAAATAGGTGATAAGTGAATTAATAAAATCACTGAAATAGGTGATAATGAAATCACTTGTTTAAGTAGCACCCCTGACTGATAATATGACAAACTTTACTCTGTGTCTTTACACTTGAAGAGCAGGGTTCATTCAGAAAAAAAGTGTGTACAACATATTTTGTAAATGGACATTGTATCCTACATGTATGTAGGGATGTTGGTAATCTGTAGATCATATTAATGATTATGTTAATGATGCCTTCGACCAGCATTGATATATTATTTATATCTGGCATGAACCAATTCAAAGGTCTGTAAAGTCACTTTTTAGTGGAGAACATTTGGCCTTAAAATTGTCAAGTTTACCCATAGAGATCATTTATAAAAATGCAATGTTAAATATGTGGCAATTTAAATGATTTAGTTTCAAGTCTTGTAACATTTTTATTGGAAACACAGGCACACACGAAAATTTAAACACTCTACAGACTTTTCTACTACTACTAGTAATGTAGAAATGTATGTCTGCCTGGACATATTTTACCAGGACAAAGATAGCTCTTACAGAAAAATCTTAAGGTCAAGGTATGCATACACGGTACCTGTACATCCGTACCTAGTACAGAATACTAGTGTAAGTTAAAACTCTTAAAAGTTCTAGGTATATGATATGAAAATATGCTGCACAGCCCTTTATTTTGATATTTGAAAACAAAGTATGAATAGACCACTTTTGAGTTCATCCGTCACCGGCAAAAACTCGTCAATTATACACGCCTTTATGACGTCATTTACCAGACAGAGGGGCTCGCCTGTATCCCTGCACTATTTACGTTCATCAAGCGTCTTAGTGATCGTCTTTGTGCAGGATAAACTAGAAATAATGGTTGCTCTGTAGGTACTTACTGACATTTCCCTAATGACAGCAGTGTTGATTGTCAATTTTGAGAATTCAATTTGCCGAATAATTCGTACAATATAGAATTATAGTTTTCCAACCACTCGCTCAACATTGGAAGGAAGTGATGACGCCCCTAAACGCACAAATGACGATGATAAAGGCGCGTATAATTGACGAGTTTTTTCCGGTGACGGATGAACTCGAAAGTGGTCTATTAACTTCACATCCTACATGATAATTCTTTTTTCAAACTTCCTGGGACTATTATACTTATAGATTATTGTTGATCATCTCAACGAGATTGATTTTCTTGCTTGAGTCGGTATGGTGAATGTTTACAGATGACAATATGATACGATGAAGCTGTACAGTCATATACATTTTTATAATTCTTTAAATCCACAATACTGTGCATTAGCTATAATTTGAGGGATCAAATTTCATTGAATTTGCTCTATAGATGAACTACAAATATCAATGTTCAATCAAAGTCATATATCATGTATATTCTATAGGCTTGTATACAAATACATATATACATTTGTGTACATGTAAAATGATGTACCGGTATAAAGACTTTAAAATTCCTCAAAATCAAATATCCATGAAAATTGCAATTGATACTTGTACATGTACATGTATGCCCACGAAAATAAATGAATCCATGAAGTACATGTGTATTTGGACTTTGTTCATGCTGTTGAATAGTTGTCAAATTGACAATCATATACCACAACTCTTAATCAAGAAATACATGCATATATAAATATAAGCTCCACCAAGTGATATATAAGTTCGAGCGATTCTTTGAAGACTGTGGGAGAAGTACATGTAGACTAATGATTATGTCTCAGATTTATTTGTTTACAGTATACATGGTATACATGTATGTTTAATCAATCTGAGAATTGATTTTCTGTCCAAATCTTATTGAAGTCAAGGTGAATTCCGAGTATTGTCTGAACGGGTAAAGTGTGAGAAACTCCAAAAAAAAGAAAATATTCAAGATGGAGAAAAATAAATCGTTATATATATTTCTTTTGCCAAATTCTTTTGCAAAAGATGAATTTTTATCGCCACAATTATTATTTTTTCCGCAAATTGCCAAAATGCGACCGCCAGCGGAAACACTGGCCTTATTGACTTTGAAATTAACCTTGCATGCAAAAAGACCTCTGGCTCTGCCATATTTTTAGATTTTTTATTTTTATTTTAAATCAATTCTTTTGGAAAGTTAAACTGGTATTAGAAAAATGGTACAAAAATGAGATATCAAAATAAAGAACTGTAAATACTTAATAATAACATTTGAATAATAACTTTATTTAGAAAATCTTCACCACATGTGGCATGTGTATGGTATCATTTGCTATTGTTACTAAGTATAGCAACCGAAAATAACATTACAGGAGCATTCACAGCATACAGGTAGTGAATGTAGAATAAGGTCGAAAACGTAAGACTGTTGAAAACATAAATTCATAAAACCAGACTACGATAAATAAACACGCAGGAATACTTTTCTTTTGCCAGTTTTGGCCTTGTAATGAAATTATGCGAGTCATCCTTTTCATATAAAATTGTGTGTGTTTTTCAGAAATACAAAAATTTTACGAATTAGAAAGGGGAACTGATTGTTTTGTATGTCACAGTCAAGGAAGAGCTATTCACATAATTTCTTACCAAGTGGTTGAACGAAAATAACTGAAACAGCCCCAACTATTTTGAGTCCATGTTTGTCAAAAGAATGACGACTTAAAACAGTCAATTCTTGATTATTATTGTCATATTCTGTATGTGCAATGTTCTGGATAACCATTATTAAGTAGAATGCAGTGAAGAAACATTGAAAAGTTTCTAAAACTTCCTTCTTGGACTTTCCAAGGGAGACAACTGTAATCCCAAACAATACTGCTTCCGGTTAAGATCCAACTAAAGACGAAAAATACATGTTTAAGAGCAATGTACTCAAACGTAAAACTTGAGATGACGTCAAATAAAAATTGCGTATAACATGACGTCATAGTAGTTTCTGGTTGTAATCCACATAAAAACGAAGTTCGAAAATGTCCTGTATATTTGGTGAGTGTTCATTTGAATGTTTAGCAATTTATATCAACAACAAAAAAGAAGTGTGGTTTTCAGTGGATTGACCGTCGGAATGTCAAGTTAAGTTTTTTCTCCTCTTCCATTTTGAGAGGACGACATTTTGATTTCGGGAAGTTTATGACGGGAGTTGCTTGCTTCAATCACTGTATATTTATTTTGCACTGCCGTTTTCTTTTTTCTTTTTTCTTATCATTTTACGTAGATCTTAGAACACTCAGTACAATAACAGTGAGAGTTATCTCTCTTTATTCTGGAGTGTATGTTTTTATGACACAAATGATTGAGAGAGAGGGGCATGAAAGTGTGGATGATCGTGTCAAATTTATAATGCACGAAAGTACCCTGTGATTAGGAATAAAGAATTTTAATTTATATGATGTTCATCCTGTTTTAGATGTTTATGATTTAAGGAAGTCTATAGTCTAGGATTTGAATTCTTTATTCAGTTAGAATTTGTCAAAGTCATGATATTAATTAAGTTAAAAATTCCTTCTGTAACATTAAGTTGGTTTTTTTTTAGATTATAATATTGTGTCATATTTTGTTACTCTGATTATTTGTTTATTGGTCACTGCTGGTCTCACTTGTCTTTTATCGATTTTATTTACCGGCGTGCAATCTCAAAAGTTCTGGTATGTTACAAATATTTTCCGAACAAAGTTGATGCCAGTTGATAGAAACGGGGGATTCAATTCCTTTGTAAACAAATAAATAATCACTACAGACAAGGCCACACCGAACGAGTTGGTTGACACACAGCTGAGAAAGGAAAAAGTCATCAATGCTCTATAAGAAAACCCATCTCTTTTGTCTTAAATTTGTGTACAGAAATTTAAAAGGTTTGTTCAAAACAAAAACAATCTCCTTTCAGAAGTGGTGTTATGCATTTCATTTCTGATACAAATTAAAATTTGGTTATGGTTATCCTTCGATGTTAATTTCAAAGGCTTCAAAGTCATGACATTAAACATTTCAGTTTAGAAATAAGTTAGAATATCAAAATGTTTAAGATTCTTTCATATTTAAATTCAACTTCAGTTATTTATTTTTGTATGCTAATAATTATGACAGTAAGTGAGCGTCAAATTTCCTATTTGTTGTACCCCTCTGCATGTTGAAACGAAGCTACAAGTATATCAGTCTAGGTATATATATAAGCCTAAACACGCTACGCATGTTTCCAGCTTCACACTGAGAGAAGTATTGTAGAAGCCTTTTTTTTTAAAGAAAATAAGAAGATATTGTACGATTGCAAGATATTGCGCGATTGACAATGAGACAACTCTCCACTAGACATCAAATGCCACTAAAGTGAAAATGATTTGTTCGCATTTTTAGCCCTAAAAACAATTGGATATAAAATATTGTGGGTTTTTTGGGGTTGTTTTTTTTTTAACCTCGAGATCTTTTTTAAACTGTTGTAATTTGTTTCAGGTAAAGACGATACCACTAAGTCTGGAAGCGACAATGAGTATATCAAATTCCACACACGAGATGAGTCTGATCAGGTATTACTATATACATTGAGGCGTGCTTAGACTTTATACCAATAACATGTGAATAAAAGGAAATATGAATTGATTTTCATTCAGACTCTATATTGGATAAGCGGGAAAACGAGAAGGGGATCTTAAATTTTGCTTATTTCTAGTCCATGTCTTTCAAGACCTCAGTCAAACCTTTTAAATACATAATTTTCTTGCTTATCTTCTCTTATTCTCAATTTACTTAAAACTATATCTTTTGCAGCTGATGATTGTATAATGTTAGTTGCTATGAATATATTATAACTAGTATTTATGCTTCATATTTCCACGTTTCTCCAACATTATATATATGCTCTTACAGTTTAACATATTTCGAAATCTCTGAGGGACTTTTCAAAGTGACCATGCCATATGTTCGAATGAGTAAGTGGTACTCATTTTTTCACTTTTTTTTCTCAATATCTTGTATTCAAAATATACAATACTACTATTATCTGCTTCATATCTTAACTTACTTAAAATTTGAACTATTATTTTATGTTTCTTTAAAAAACACTGGGCCCTTTAATTTGGAAAATAAAAAAATATTGTATTGTGTTGTATTATATTAACTTACGGATCTGTGGAAATATCATTTACCGAAAATCTTTTTAACGACGTCTGATTTTATTTTTTGTTAATCTTGAACTTTCCATTTCTATGTAGTCCCTATGTAGGAACATTCCAGTAACAAGTGAATTTACACGTACATTTGTAATATATATTTCCAAGTTAGTATACGATGTTGCAGGACTCGCAATTTACTAATGTAGACGGTTACTGCTCACAAAAAAGCCTATCAGTGAACCATGCTAGATTTTTTTAACATTTTGGTAAAAAACTGCTGGTTAATTGTTCTTCCAAATTTCAATGTAAAAAAGACATCACGGACCTTTTTCCCCCGTTGTTTTAAAAATTTAAATGAAATTAAGGAATAATTAGTTATTTTGTATTGGTTATTAAGGGAAACTTAAATTTTCCTTATTGATGAAACATTTAACGATAGAATTTATCAAAATTCAATGAGATAATGATGTTTTCATTGAATTCATCTTTGTAACATATTTTCAAACCAGAAAAGTATTTTTGAACACAACCAAAACGAATACTAAGAAAAAGACATCGACTCTACCTTAAGTTGGAATCAATTTGCCGAAAGTTCTGTGTGCCCTTTGAATAGATAAAGGAAGATGTAACATGAGTGCCAATGAGACAACTCTCCATCCAAGTAACAATTTATAAAAATAAACCATTATTTAAGAATTGAATGCTTCTTTTATAACTTCATTGGGGTGTAAAAGCGTTGACCGAAGTACATTTTATATGCTTCATTCTAAAAATTTGCGCACGGTCTACGATTTTACAACCCTATGAAGTTACAAAAAGAAGCATTCAATACTTATAATTACATTTTTTAGATAGGATCATGAAAACACGAATGTTATCGTCTTTTTATTTAATTTACCTGTGCACTTTATTGTGGAACCTCGTGTTATCATGAATAATAAGTTATATCGAGTAATGCAATTGCTTAAGGAATAACACGTGATGTGCAGTTAGCCAATTAGAATTACGTATTATAATGAAATATACATCTAATGTAATTATAGGTCAATGTACGGCCTTCAACATGAAGCAATGGCTCACAGCGACACCGAACAGCAAGCTATGCAATCTGAATCACATCCTGTCACAGATAACAACGGACATGTTCCAATTGTCGTTCCAATATTCCCGTTGTTTTGTCCTCTCCCGCAATGATTATGGCATAACCAAATGGGATTTATCACCAGATTATCACTTGTGATGGGGAACCCGTTGTTTGCCTTCTTCTTCTTATTCTTTTTTGTTTCCTTAATATCAAATACTTCTTTTAATCTTATTAAGATTGTAATTCCAACCAGCTATATTTGATATTAACTCTTCTTCTCCTACTTCTTTATCTTCTTCCCAATGCAAATCTGTACAGTTGGCTACTGCATGGAATGTATGTTAATAAATTGCAAACATGATGAAAACACAAATAATTGTTTCAGTCTCTTTGTATTAACAGAACAAAGGAAACATTTTTTTTTTAATTTTTGACTATGCTAACTTATTCACTTGTTTGGTTTTCAGTGTGAAGAAGTTCGACCAATGACATGTCAAATATACCCAGGACTTTCTGCAACACGTCTGTACAACTACCTGAAATCAAAATCTGCCTCAACACCATGTATCATATACTATATGAGACGACTGCAAACTGTCAATTCGAATTACAAGAGGGAATATTTAGAGAGAAATGGAGTACCATATCCATACAATAATATATTTCGTCCGAGCTTGAATGTTTCAAATAATGCTTCAATGATGTCTACAGACTGGATGTCCATTATATCTCACGATACTTCTATTTCTATGAACGAGAATAGCCTCTATTACAAACTATACTACGGAAGTCAAGACTTCTAACAAAGTTTTTACTCTTTGCAGCATAGTTCACAGTTCGTGAACTTTGGCACTTAAAAGTTGTGCAATGAATACATTGAGAATCTGTGATAAGTTAAATTTTATCTTATTTTATATCTAGTTTTATACATTGTTAATGTTTGTTATACCTATACTATTTTGTTACATGAGAATAAGATTAAAAAAAGTGAATATGATTTGTTTTTCTTTTGAATCAATTTATTCCAAGCTTGGTATGGAAAGAAAAGAAGACGAGTATTCCGTATGAGTACATACAAATCTAAGCAGTCTCTATTCTCTTGCAAAAGTATCAAATCATTTTTCTTTTCTACAATTTACATTCCCCATTATCAACTAAGATATAAATTGAGAGAATTTGTCCTGCTTCATTTTGTTTCATAAAATTAATTCTTTATTCATATGAGGCTGACTTCACAGACTAAATTTTTTCTAATGAAGAACGAAAAGAAGATACTTACATTAACCTTCAGCCTTGTTATAAAGACACGCAATATTTACAAAAATCGTCAGCAGATATATGTGACTGTGAGAAATTTTATAAAAGTGTGTATAGAAGTATAAAGTTTGATTTTTGTCTTGCGAATCACTTTTAGCTACATTAATAATATTAACATTCTTTCAAAACTACGAAGTGGTACATTGAAACTTAATGTTGAAGTTGGTCGCTTCTCTGATATACCAAGAAAAATGCGTCTTTGTGTGTGTTGTAATATGCAATGTGTTGAGAATGAATTCCATTTTATATTGGTATGTCCAGCATATAGGGCAATTAGAATAATTTTTTTTTTCCACGCTATTATTGTTCATGGCCTACTATTTTTAAACATTTAAGCTAGTCTCCCTTATATCTAGACAAAGAAATTTATAAATGATGGTAGCTTGAGAACAAAACTTTATGTCAAAAGACATGATTTCAGTTGCACAATTGTGAACTTTTTATTCCAGCGCCTGCATAGGGAGAAAATATCTCTTATTGATTCTAGCGTATCATATCACGATTTCCTTTATAAAGGGTTGCTGCTGTTCCAAGTGCATGTTGACTCTTCTTCCGAAAATGTAACCGACACCGCCACAAGTTGGTTGACCGTTATGGAATATTTGATATGTTTCACAGATGATGACGAATATTTTCCAATCGTCGTAACCACAATCCCGCCTTTTCTTTCCAACCGAAATACACTTATTATGAGGCTGGGTTTGTATTACATGAGCAATACGAAAGATGCCACATATAGGTAGCAGGATCTGATTACAATCTGGGAGCATCTGAGCCTCGGATCAATCTCGGATTTGATTTGGTTTGTGTTTGGCTCAGTCTACTCTATAGTTTTCTATGCTATTGTTTGTCTTTTGGTCTTCCTTCCAACCGCCATGATGTTGTCAGTTTAATTTCGACTAATGATTTTTATAGTTCGTTCTTATGTTGTACTGTTATACCACTGTCACAGGTTAGGGGGAGGGTTGGGATCCCGCTAATATGTTTAACCCCGCCACATTATTTATGTATGTGCCTGTCCCAAGTCAGGAGCCTGTAAATTCAGTGGTTGTCGTTTGTTTATGTGTTACATATTTGTTTTTCGTTATTTTTTGTACATAAATAAGGCCGTTAGTTTTCTCGTTTGAATTGTTTTACGTTTTCTTATCGGGGCCTTTTATAGCTGACTATGCGGTATGGGCTTTGCTCATTGTTGAAGGCCATACGGTGACCTATAGTTGTTAATGTCTATGTCATTTTATACCGTTTTGTGGATAGTTGTCTCATTGGCAATCATACCACATCTTCTTTTTATATAATGATTTTGAATGTCCCGTTGGTATATCATATGGCCTCTCTTTTACTATCTATATCCTTATCATACTGAAAAACCTATCTTATACGAAGTATAAACAAGCCTATCTTGCCCTTGTCCGACCGCACCTTGAATACGCTTGCAGCGCATGGGACACTCACCTACAAAAACATATTTATCAGATTGAGATGGTCCAACGCCGTGCAGCACGCTTTATCAAAAGCAATTACTCAAGAGAGCCTGGAACAGTAACAACTCTTCTAGAAGAATTAAATCTAACACCACTAGAAATAAGAAGAAAAATAGCACGTATAACGCTCTTTCATAAAGCCATCCATGAAAGAGTTGCTACACCTATTGCAACGCACATTATACCAGATGCTCCGCAGGGCGTAGCTTTATACGACCGCAGAGGTTGAACCCTGAACGGTTGGGGCAAGTATGGACACAACATTCAAGCTGGATTCAGCTCTAAATTTGGATTGTGATTAAATAGTTGACACAGCATAGGTTTCTGACACAGAATGAATGTGTTCTAATTAGTGTAGTAATGAACTTAAAATTTATGTTTTCTCTTACAGCAATTCACTATGCTGTTGAATATTAATCCTCTCAAAAAAATGTTTGAAGAATTTTTTTTTTTATTTATGAAATTTCAAATGAGAAAATTGAACCCAATTTTTTTAATCACATCCCCCTTTCCCTTATTCCAAAACTAATCTCAATTAAAATTTCTAATGGATTTTGCAACAATAACTACTCATTTAAATACATCATATAATATTAAGATGTAAAAAAAAACTGCTTGTTATCACTGAATGGTAAAGATTATTTTAATTTATCAGTTGGTAGTTAAAAGTGAATATACATTGTATATTGAACTCGTCTAAACATCAACCCAACAATGTTAGATCTGTAAATTTGCTTTCGCAAATTTTTGGTTCTTCCCTCGCCGGGATTCGAACCCATGCTACTGTGATATCGTGACACCAAATCGCCTGCACTGCAGCCGTCCCGCTAGACCACACGACCACCTGGGCTCTCAAAAAAAGAGCTTTCGGTGGGCATATGTTACCTTTCCTCGTCAGTTTTAATCTAGCGGCGTACTACAGTACATGATATATAAGGCATGAAGATGTTATTGTTACAGATCAGCTAATTATCTATAGTAAAGGATCCTACAAATTAATGTAAGATACAGTCACAGAAAATAATTATATTCATAAGTACGTCTGAGTCAGTGACAACCCTACAACAGATGTGTCCATCGGATCGCCATCACTGATGGTGATACATGGCTGTGTACATAATGTATATACAACTCGTCTAAACATCAACCCAACAATGTTACATCTGTAAATTTGCTTTCGCAAATTTTTGGTTCTTCCCTCGCCGGGATTCGAACCCATGCTACTGTGATATCGTGACACCAAATCGCCTGCACTGCAGCCGTCCCGCTAGACCACACGACCACCTGGGCTCTCAAAAAAAGAGCTTTCGGTGGGCATATGTTACCTTTCCTCGTCAGTTTTAATCTAGCGGCGTACTACATTGTATATTGTATATAACAAAGATTTAAGTTGATTCTGGACAAAGAAAGATACTCTAATTAAAAAAAAAAAGCTATTTCACAATATTGTGTAATTAGATATTTCTTGCCATTGCGCAATACTGTGCAATTGAAAAGACTTGCTATTGCACAAAACTAAATATAATAATTTTAGATCCTAATTTGGACCAACTTGAAAACTGGGCCCATAATAAAAAATCTAAGTACATGTTTGGATTCAGCATATCAAAGAACCCCAAGATTTCAATTTTTGTTAAAATCAAACTAAGTTTAATTTTGGACCCTTTAGACTTTAATGTAGACCAATTTGAAAACAAGACCAAAAATGAAGAATCTACATACACATTTAGATTTGGCATATCAAAGAACCCCATTTATTCAATTTTTGATGAAATCAAACAAAGTTTAATTTTGGACCCCGATTTGGACCAACTTGAAAACTGGGCCAATAATCAAGAATCTAAGTACATTTTTAGATTCAGCATATCAAAGAACCCAACCGATTCATTTTTTGTCAAAATCAAACTAAGTTTAATTTTGGACCCTTTGGACTTTAATGTAGACCAATTTGAAAACGGGACCAAAAGTTAAGAATCTACATACACAGTTAGATTCCGCATATCAAAGAACCCCAATTATTCAATTTTGATGAAATCAAACAAAGTTTAATGTTGGACCCTTTGGGCCCCTTATTCCTAAACTGTTGGGACCAAAACTCCGAAAATCAATACCAACCTGCCTTTTATGGTCATAAACCTTGTGTTTAAATTTCATAGATTTCTACTTACTTATACTAACGTTATGGTGCGAAAACAAAGAAAAATGCTTTTATGGGTCCCTTTTTGGCCCCTAATTCCTAAACTGTTGGGACCTAAACTCCCAAAATCAATACCAACCTTCCTTTTGTGGTCATAAACCTTGTGTCAAAATTTCATAGATTTCTATTAACTTAAACTACAGTTATAGTGCAAAACCCATTGCCAAGAAAATGCTTATTTGGGCCCTTTTTGGCCCATTATTCCTAAAATGTTGGGACCAAAAACTCCCAAAATCAATACCAGCCTTTCTTTTGTGGTCATAAACCTTGTGTTAAAATTTCATAGATTTCTATTCACTTTTACTAAAGTTAGAGTGCGAAAACTAAAAGTATTCGGACGACGACGACGACGACGACGACGACGACGACGACGCAGACGACGACGCCAACGTGATAGCAATATACGACGATTTTTTTTTCAAATTTTGCGGTCGTATAAAAACCAAGAAGAACGTCGAGACTCCATCAACCGAACACTAAAAGATACGTACAAATCAGGCCAAACAAAGATATCTACAAATACAGCTTTTTTCCCTAGGACCATCAGAGATTGGAATAAACTACCAGATGAACTACCGGTATTAGAGATCGAGAGCAGTGAGGAATTCAAGACCAAACTCACCAAGCTCCTCTGTAGTGGCTAGCAACACAGACAATCGATACTAGTAGAAAATGTTTTTAACCTGCACCTGTATATAAATCTTTAGCACAATTTTGGAACCATTGGTTGTAAATAATTTTTTATAGAAAGTTTAGTGTCATTTTGGAGGACGTCAAAAGTTAATGGAGCTCGCTTCTCAGTTTCAAAGTAATTAACTTTTCAAAACACTAGTTTATATTGATAGGAAATTAATATAGGAATCCAAAGAGCAAAAAAAATATATAGGTCACCGTGCTTGTTTTCGAAATATTAGCTATTAAAATTTTGGCGGGAAAATATTCTCTCTTGACTTTTCGTAGCTTTAACTTTGACAAGTTTAGGTTTTCAAAAGCGTAGAGTACATTGAAGAAATTATCTCGTGAAAGTAAAGGTCATCCACTGGAATTGGTCGAGTTGTGACGATTGGATATCATGGACGATTTTCTATTGATGCTGGGCGTTTATCAAACAGCACTTAAACAATGCAACAATAGCCTCATGCATGCACAAATGACCATACATCATTACTTATCCAGTTAAACTATTTAGAAATAAAGAAATTACCAAGGTTGTACTTGACCGCTAAACATTAAGCGTAAATGATGAAAGAAATATAAATATTTAATTTTTATGCATTTGTTATGGCCTGATTTGTCGCAAAAAAGAATAAAACAATATGCATCAACTCCAGTATAAAAAGACGTAATGGCTTATATTTGGGCAAGACAAACTTCAGTACTGTTTTATTTTGTTTTAACACGAACAATTGATGGTCTGGCTTGGATTACTGTAATGTTTCTTTCAATTTAACCAACTTATCACTATCATTTGATAATGACATCTCGTTTTTTCAGCCAATTTGGTTCTTTTTGTCTTAAACAGTACAACATGTGTCCTTTTGCAGTTGTGTAGCCACATATCCGTCTTATTTCAAACTGTCACAACTCTGTTGAACTAAAGTCACATCTTTGTGTCATTTCAATGTTAGTTATAATGGCATGTCTATATCAACTACATAAGATTATTTTACTAAGGAACATCAGAAGTGCACCTACGATTGCGTCATTTTTTTCACTGTGTTGAAGACCCATAAGTGGCCTAATAGGAACACCACAGCAGTCCTAGGTAATACTTACAACAGGCTCTCAAGAAACAATGGATTTTTTTGGAAAAAAAAGTTTGTTTCCAGTTTTTGGAGAAAAAAATAATTTGTTTTTGACCCTGAAAAAAAAAATTGTTTGTTTCACCCTTAGCTGCCACTAAATGTAATGCTAAAACTGAAAGAAAAAAAATGTTTTCGACTTGTTGCCAAAAAAATAGATTTTTTTTTCGCCAAAGGTGAAAAAAAAGTTTGTCCAAAAAAAAATCCATAACCCCTCCAGAAAATCAAATGGTTGCTGCCTAAAGAAGACATTTGTATGTATTTCGGATCAAATTTTTCCCCAAAAAAAGGGGGGGGGGGCTGGGGCCCCCTTAAATCCACCTCTGTTTTCCCATAAGGTCCCATGTTAAACTAAGTCCCCAGCTGGTGGCCATCTTGGAAAGTGGAAGGGCTACAAAGTAACAGCAACACATAAGCAACATTCATGCCATGTTTGATTACATTACATTCAGACTTAATTTCTTCTTTAAAAGAAGACATGTATGTTTTTCCCATAGGTCCTCTGTTAAACTAAGTTCCCAGCTGGCGGCCATCTTGGATAATGGAAGGATTACAAAGTAACAACACTTGGTCAGCACCTCATAAGGAACATTCATGCCATGTTTGATTTCATTCCATTCAGTGCTTCTCTAAAAGGAGACATTTGTATGTATTTCCCGTAGGGTCCCATGTTAAACTAAGTCCCCCTCTGGTGGCCATCTTGGATAATGGATCAGCTACAAAGTAACAACACTAGGTCAGCAACTCATAAGGATCATTCATGCCTTTTTTTAGTTTCATTCCAATCAGTGGTTCTATAAAAAAAGACATTTGTATGTATTTCCCATGGGGTACTGTGTTAAACAGAGTCCCCTGCTGGCGGCCATCTTGGATGAAGGATTGGCAACAAAGTATCATCACTTGGTCATCATCTCATAAGGAACATTCATGCTAGGTTTTGTTTCATTTCAATCAGTGGTACTCTAAAAAAAGACATGTGTATGTATTTCCCATAGGGTACTATGTTAAACTATAAGTCCACCTCTGGTGGCCATCTTGGATGATGGATCGGCAACAAAGTAACAACACTTGGTCTGCATCTTTTTGTTGATATTTTTCCTTATATCTTTGCAAATGATTAGCGAAACAAGGCTTAATCAAACTTACTGGAAATTTTGGCAGAAACATTAAACTAAACACAGCATATAGTACATATAATGTTTATACTTTAAAAAACAAGAAAGGATACATTTGGCACCTTCTGACCTGCAGTTATGATTCTACAATTGTAAAAGCTTTCTTCATGGATTTGATTCATTCTATAAAATATAATGATAACTTACTTTCATCATACAAACATGATTTACAAATGAAATTTACTATTCTAAACATTTATACTTTAAAAAATATAATGTGATGGATGCCATACATATAGAAATCAAAATACAAAAGAGTCCCGGATCTCAAGTTCTTTTTGGATAAAAAACCTATTTTTTTCAAAATATTGGTGTATCATCTCTTTCAATACAGTAAATTCACACAAGTGAGCTACCATGTGATTTTTTTTTGGGAGCGTGGGGGGGGGGGGGGGGGGGGGGGGTTCTAGGATGAAAAATTTTGTTCTGCCTTTTTTTTTTAGCTGTTTACTCTGCTGTCCTGCCTTTAAATTTTTCACTCTATGCATTCCTGTCTTTTTTTTATTAATTTTATTTTTTACATAAATTGTCATTCTGCCTTTCTTTTTTTTGGGGGGGGGGGGGGGCAAAGTGTCTCATCCTGCCTTTTTTACACTCAAAGCTCCTGTCATGCCATTTTTTTTTCAAATTTCATCCTAGTCCCAGGACCCCCCTTAAAAACAAATCGTAGCTCCCAAAGTCCTTTCAGCTTATTTTTTAATAATGTTAAACTCAACAATTCCACCAGCTTAATAGGGCATTTTAATTGTTTTACAAATCTGAAAAGATGTGAATCCTAATAATTTTCATTCAGTTTGACAAATTGATATCATATAAAATGATAAAACCATCCAAGTAAGTTGCAAAAGTACAGAATCTACATTTTACTGCAATTATCCACACCATATTAAACAAGACTATAAAAATATAAAACACCTTTCTTTCCTTGAAGATATCTATTATCTAGAAGAGTCAAGAGAGCAAGTCTTACATACGTGGCGGATCCAGAAATTTTCATTAGTGGGGGATTAGTGACTAACCTAAGAGGGGGCCTGCTCCAGTAACACTTCAGTGATTCCCTATATAAGCAACCAAATTTTTTCCAAAAAAGGGGGGGCCGGGCCCCCTGCCCCCCCCCCCTAAATCCGCCTCTGTACATTTTTAAAAGGAGGTCAATTTAAGACTTATTCACAAAACTTTAGCTTCACTTGGGTCCAAAAAATTGCATAAAAAAAATTGATATGGTTGCTAATAAGACAACTATTCACCAAAGGCCAAAGTAAAAAGACATAAAAACTAATTATACGACCTTGAACTGAGCAAAATATATACCATAATAGTGAGCTTAATACCAAAATGTAAAACATCATTTTGCAAATACTCTTATTAAGACAGTGATTTTAGTTGGAAATCTGGACAATGACCTATGGGTTTTGTTTTTGAGATATGAAATTAATACCATTTTTACCTTTGATGGACTGGAAGGAAAAACACATGTTATACAGGATGCAAACACAACCATACAAAAAAATATCTTCAAAAACTTAGAAATATTGAATAGGGTTCACAACTCTAAACATAAGTTTACATTGCATCTGAAGATAAATAACTAACTTGCACACACTATAAATACATGCTTAATTCTAAATATACAACTTTTATATTATAAATAGATTTTAAATAAGAGAACAACCTCATATATATAAATAATATATGAATAGAATTGATACACAAAAAAGTTTGTATTCAGATTATAACATTTAATGCAATGCCAGCACTTCATTTTAATAAAACAACTTGAAATCTTCCTAATTAATATAGTTCAGCAAAAACAAAATCACAATTATCATTCGACATGAGAAAATTTTGCTGTCCATCTGATCAAAATATGAATTTTCTTATATAAACTACCCTTGAAATAAGAAGCTATCTTGATATACAAAAATATGTGGGTACAAACTTTTTTTATTTGGGGGGGGGGGGGGGGGGTTACTAATTAAGGGATTCCACTTGAAACAAAAGGACAAAAGGAAGGTTACAGCCTAATTTGAGCTTTTTATTAAATTTTTTTTTTTTTAAAATACAAATCCCAAAGATAAAGGAGAGGGTGTTATAACCAACAAAATCTTAACCTAGCTTCCACCATAGAATCTGACAATGGTTTGTGAAAGCGTTTAATTCTGTATGGTTAAAGAGAAGCTAAGGCTTTACAAAAATTAAACTACTAAATAAATTACAACTTGACTGTGAGGAATCACAAAAGTCTATACTTGTATATCAAATAAAAGGTTTTGAAAAACTTAACTTGCCAAAAAGTCTGTGGAATTTGTGCTGATTTTTACCAAAACATTTAGATGGATCAGAGTTGCAAGGAAAAGTCGCTCATCAAGTAGCAAAAGCAAACGCTCAAACACATACATTTTTCCTTATGTAGAAAATGGTGGATTATTGAAACTTGGTTTTGTAGCTAGCTAAACCTTTCAATTGTACAACACTCGCATAAAATCAGAGGCTACACACTTTAACCAATGTATCATTTCTAAAACTAATTTTCATGTTTGGTATTTATACAAATTAGATCATACATTTTATTTTGGTATTATCTGATCATTTATTTTATTTTTTAGTAACAGTTTTAAAAGCCTGTTAAATATTCAAACCTGTTTTAATGATTTTGTTCATTTTAAAACTCAAATACGCAGACTGTTACATGTAATAAACAAACAAATAAAGCTAACAGTGCTGTTTAAATACAAAATATGAGCAGTTGAGTTTAGATCAAAGCTTCAAAATAATATCAAAAATAAAAAAAGCAACATGCCTGTTCAACATGTTCAAAGTAAAATGTACATATATGTCAACTGCTAATAAAATATTAAAACTCATGAATTAAGTAAAGTCTAGATCTTTTGATTTTCATTACTTTGTAAGTTACTGTAAGATGTAAGTGCATACTTTTGAACTCTAAATACAAGATGCATATATGCACCCTTTTAATTTAGATATACATGTCATTTTCATGTTACAAGGTTAAAAAAGTCCAAAAAAAACTTGGATGCAACTGATTATAAATGTAATTGTGACATAACAGTACAAAATCTAAAAACACTGTCTGACAAGCTTTTATCATGTTTATGTGTAAAACAATGGAAATATAAATATTTAAAGACTCTTTTATTGAATATATATATATTGCCTGTCATTCTATCATTTTTGGAGTTATTAAATTCCTTTTTTTTTAATGGGAATTCCAATATTCTATCCAGTGTTAACAAATAGATTATGAATGAAAGACATGATGCCATTAAATCAGGGAAACACTAAAAATGAGAGTAAATTCCATTAAAAGAGGAGGTTCTCCAAGGGTTTATATATAATATAATTTTCTGTGAACGAACAGCCATATGCATTTGAAAGTTAGATTAGATCTGTTAATTGGTGTAGGAGTTTGAAATTTCAAAGGTGGATCAAATTTAAAAAAAAATGTTTGATCAAGATCAAAGTGCTTAACCATAATAAACCATGAAAAAGAGGTCCAGAATGTCAGGATTAGGCCTTCATTCGTGTGGGAATCAGGATTTACAGGAATTGGGACTGTAGAATTAATTACTTATTTCAAGACACAGTAAAGAAGGTCTTTTTTTCTCAAATTTTGGAATTCAGAGTTTCTTTTCATGAATTTGGGATGACATACCCTCCTACTACCCGTTACCTAGAAAAAATTAGGATAGATAAAAATGTGACAACACAAAATATAATGATGAACATGATGAAAAAGGATCTCTATTTTTTAGTACACTCTTAAATCAACTAAACATGCTAAATAAGATATTACATATCACACAAACTTGACATTTAACAATAAATTACATTGCAATGAGAATAAAGGGCAGTGGCCTCTTCTATTTTTTGGTTCTGCTTAAAAAATGAAAAATAAATGACCAGTACATAAAGTACATGCATAAAACATGATTTGAAATTTTGTAAAAGCATTCATTTTCAATTATTAGAATAACCATGAGCACTTCTCATGTGGTTTAATAGACTGTCTTTTCTGCTATATTCATTATTACAAAATTGGCATTGATGTCGGATACCCATATGGTTTATAGCATGACGTTTAAGACTGTCTCGAGTACTTAGCACAGATGAGCATACTGTACATGCCAGCTGCTGACCTACTTCATCTGGGTGAGCAAATCTATGTTCCAAAATTTCATTCCAAGAATTCAAATAAATGCCACAAATACGGCAAACTGGTACAACATTTGCAAGACGACATGCAGATTTTCTTTGACGTCCCGGTGTTTGAGACTGATCCAGGTTAGATATCTCTATAAAGGACTGCATTACCTCTTGTTGCAGTTGTTCTGCTGTTTGATTATCGAATTGAGTAAAGTGATCCGAGCCTGTATTAGATCTAGAATTTTCCAAGTTTTCTGTGAACTTGCCTAGTTGCTCTATGTCAATTATTTCAGGCTCTTCTACTTTAATTTGCAGCATTCCAGAATTTTCCGGTGGATATGGTATGGCCGATGAAGAATTTTCATTATTAGCAAAGTTTATATTTGAGGTAGATGCTCTGCTGATATTAAAAGAGCTACTTGATTGTGAGTCTTGTGTATAACTTGAATCAGACATGGTTTGTTCAGAGTGATACATTAGCACATGTCTTTTTAATTTCTCAACATTGACAAACTTCTCTTCACAACAACCACAAGAATAATTCAATATATGATTTACATTTATCATGTTTGTACCACTTTGTGACCCAGCAAGCTGATTACTTGGTGAACATCTTTGATTCTGATCAGTCTGAAAGATATGTTCTGGAGTTTGCTGTCTAAAAGGAGTAAATTTCCGTCTTCCATGAGAACTTCCACCTTTATTGTTACTGAACGGTGAGATGTTTGGCTTTGAATCTTGTCTATTTATTGCACTTAGGTTTGGTAAATTGCTATGTTCAGACTTAGGAAGAACAAATTTTGAAGCTGGAGGGTGAAGTTTGGGTTTTTTCATATGTACCAAACTTTTTGCTGTACTATGTGTTTTGATGTGTGCGGCAAGCAATTCTCTATTACCAAATGTAGTTGGACACTGAGGACATCTAAACGCGTTCCTCTGAAGATGCCAAGTATAGTGGTGTTTCATCACACCCCAGTCGAAAGCCTTCATTCCACATACACAACATTTTATACCAATATTGTGTATCTTACTATGATGAAACATGTCAGCTAATGATGAAACCGATCTCTTACATATTTTACATTTTTCAATCGTAGCTCTGTTTGATCCCTTTGACAGTGATGACGATCTCATAAATTTGGGACGTTGGTTTCCTAAAATTGATGACTGAGGCAATCTTTGCACTTCATTGGTTTTTCCAGTGAAATTTTCAGGGCTGAAAGTATTAGCACTAGCTCTATGAACTGATTCCCCATGTTCGTTATTACTACCAATCACTTGTTCTGATGGTAAGTTAGCGTAAGACACAGGAATATTATTACTACCAATCACTTGCTCTGATGGTAAGTTAGCGTAAGACACAGGAATATTGGATAAATCAACAACACTCACATTTGTAGAGTTCTTAAATTCTTCATTATCTAAGTCAATATCTTTGCTTGTACAATTGGTATCCATGCTGCTGGTCTCGTGAACAGCAATTACATCTTCACTTATTGGGGAGACTTGAGTTACTTCCGTTTCTCTTTGTTCAGATAATTCTGTATTTGATTTATCTTTTAAGGTATCAGAATTAGTTTTTTCAAGTTCAACTGAATCCTGCGACTCAGAATCTTCCTCACTAGAAGATTTATTTTCAGTTATAATAAACATACTGGCACTTTCAGGTTCACTAAGATCAATGGTTTCTTTTGATTCACTGCTTGCTGTCCTCTTCCGTTTCAATGGTATACCACTGTCCATTTCTACATCAAGTGATACATTTGTAGCTGCATCCACAAATGTCTTTAATTCTTTAGCCTCCTGGTGTAAAGCACTTTCCATTTGTATACCACTGTCCATTTCTACATCAAGTGATACATTTGTAGCTGCATCCACAAATGTTTTCAATTCTTTATCCTCCTGGTGTAAAGCACTTTCAACTGGTAAATCAGTGTTTGTTGATGCGTCAATTGATTCATTTGTTGATGTATCAACAGACATCTTTAAATCTTTATCTTCTTGGGGTAAACCATTTTCAATTGGTATATCAGTGTTTGTTGATGCATCAATTAAAACTTTTGTACATTCTGTTTTAGGACTGTTTGTTTTTTCCTCCAAATGCCTATTAGTCTTTTCATTTTCTTTTTCATCTAGATTTTGTGACTGTAACAGCACAGAAACACTAGACACATCTTCACATTGTTTATCTGTTAAATTTTTGTCTGATGCAGATTCAGTGTCACTATGTTTTTCTTCCTCAGCTTTTTCTTCAGCTGAAGAATTTAAATTGCTTATAAACTTCTTTGTGACAATATTTCCGATGGATTTATCTGTTAGGTGAGATCTATGTAAAACAGAGTCATTAAAATGAGGTAGGTTGATTATGGATAAGGAGGCAGGAATCTCAAGTTGAAATTTGTTTTCTGGTGCTTCATCACTGTTATAGGTTTCAACTGAAAATAAAGATAAAAACTTGAAGAATGAAGGATAAGACTTAAATAAAACATTGATTCAGAATCGAATTAAAACTTGAACTGAATTTTAATGTGGGTATTGTTATGTGTTTACTTTTCTACATTGGCTAGAGGTATAGGGGAGGGTTGAGATCTAGTAAATATGTTTAACCCTGTCGCATTTTTGCGCCTGTCCAAAGTCAGGAGTCTCTGGCCTTTTTTAGTAACTTAGTCTTGTATTATTTTAATTTAAGATTCTTGTGTACAATTTGGAAATTAGTATAGTGTTCATTATCACTGAACTAGTATATATTTGTTTAGGTGCCAGCTGAAGGACGCCTCTGGGTGAGGGAATTTCTCCCTACATTGAAGACCTGTTCCTGACCTACTGCTGTTGTTTTTTCTATGGTCGGGTTGTTGTCTCTTTGACACATTCCCCATTTTCATTTTCAATTTTAATTGATCAAATTTCTTTCAGTAGTAAACATGGTAAATTGCTTCTTATTACATCAGATGATGATTCTGTAAAGATTACCATTCATATACATGACAAGCAAATAATCAGAAATGAAAAAAAACATTTAACAGGTTTTAAAAGTCCGAAAGTAGACAATCTAACGTATATTAATTATCACAAAGAAATTGTTTGTAAGAATTTATTTCAGTTAATTTTAGAAAAAGACAAACCAGACGGTACAGTGTTTTTAAATTGTACATGTATAAAACTATATATGTTTTTGTCTCTTCATTTGATTCATTATTTCAATATTATATATCATATACATTGGTGACCTTCTGCTGTTGTGTTTTTTTATTTTGGTCGGGTTGTTGTCTCTTTGACACATTCCCCATTTCCATTCTCAATTTTATGATATATATATACAATAACACAATACAGATTTTTTTTTTTACAAAAGTATAAGGTTATAATTTACCATCTTATTTGCTCCCTTAAAATGTATGCATATTTATATACAACATATTCCAAGAAGATTACCATGACAACCCTAACCTACATTTATTAAAATGATTGAATCATAGAAATAATATACATTTTAATTCTGTTATTCATTTTGCAATTTTGATGTTATGTTGATTTATATAAACACATTTGTATATGAATCAAATCTACCCTCATATCATTAGGTTGATTTTCTAGGCACTATATATTAAACTTAAGACTTAAACTTAAAAAATCTGCAGGGCAAAAATAAACAGGTCTCAAATTCAATCATCAATAGGAATCGGGGTGTAAACTACATTTTTACAAGGATTCTAGTTGATGTTTTTCTAAAATTGTTCAACATTTCACAGTGGTTTTATACTTTTACTTTTATCATTTCTTTTTTTTATTACCTTTGTTATTTACTACATGTATGCTGTGATTTTATACTATTTTTTTCAGAATTGGGAGAAGGTTTGGTACCATTAAAATGTTTAATCTTGCTGAAATTGTTTGCACCTGTCCTAAGTCAGGAATATGATGTTCAGTGGTTGTCGTCTGTTTATGTGGTTCATAAGTGTTTCTAATTTTTTGGTGTTTATACAAAAATGTAGAGTGGGGCGCTCATTTTCGCCGTGGACATAATTTTGCTGTTTTATGATTTTGAGGTGTAAAAACTTCAAAGGACAAATGAAGGATGGTTATATTGGAAGAAATATGCCGTTACATTATATTTTTAAAACAAATATGATTATTTTAGAAAATGAGACTAAATTTCGGCTCTTACGGCAAAGGACCGAAAAATGCACAACGATTTTCAGCCAATTTCCTGAATGACAAAAACGATTTCAAAGCAGCATTCCTTAGTAATTCTTTGACTGATTGCCCTAAATTTTAGTTTTTTACACCTTTCAAATGTCTGCTGTTCCTCTATAATGAAATTTATTTGATAAATATTGTTTAAAGCTTCAGTTTTTGGTTTTAAATAGATATGTAAAAACGGCGAATATGTGTCCCCCATTGACAAAAAATTAGGAAATTTCAAACACCCTTTAAGCCAATTTTTCAGATGATTTTACTCAAAACAAACACGTTTTCAAGCTAAGAATATTTTGCATTTGAAGTTATCTTCATATAGAAATATCAGTATACTTCAAAAACATAAAGACCTGAACATAAACTGAAGAAAACATGGAAAGATATGGCGAAAATGAGCATCCCACTCTATAGATTAGACTGGTGGCAGTGTCAACTGGTTTTCCTGTTTGAATGGTTTTACACTATGTAATTTTTGGGGTCATTCATAGCTTGCTGTTTGATGTGAGCCAAAGCTCGGTGTTGAAGGGCATACCTTGACCTATAATAGTATAGTTTTATAAATTGTTACTTGGATGGAGAGTTGTCTCATTGGGGTCTAAGCGTGACGCCGGATTGCCGATTTTTGGTAAGAGTGACACGGGAAAGTCATATTGTGTTGTGAACACGGGAAATGAGGTCTAGCTGAACCTGGAAAATGACAAAACAAATGAGAATTGCTTACTTACATAGTGTAAGCAGGATCCGGGATCAGAAACCCCCAATGAGACCCCCTAATACCCCATCTTCTTATATATATCTATATAATTTTGTGTTCTTTTCAGAAGAAAGTTTGTAAGTTATCATATTGTTGTTTACCAGCAGAATAGTTGTTGTCTGACTGTATAAACAATACTGAAATAGCACCAACAATCCTCTTTCCTGTACCACAGAAGCTATGTTTACTCAGAATTGTGACTTCGTCTCTTTCAATATTGTAATCAGCCTTAGCCATATTCTGGACTTCCATTATTTACTTCTTAATTGAAAAGTTCATTTAAAAGGTGGATTTCCCTTCCTGTATTTACATTTTTGGACGATTAGATAAATATTTTTTGGAAAGTTTCAGAAACAAGCACTTCCGGTTTAAGGCGATTGTAAAGTCCGGACACGTTAAAAACAGTCATTTATCTGGGTGGATTGCAGTATGTTTTGCAGTTGCACAAAATGATTCGAGTTGCAATACCCAATCACAAAAAAGTAGAAGATGGACAGAACACTTACACGGTCTTTAACTTTCTCTTACAATTTATATCATTTCATGTCATTTATATTCTATAAATAACAACTTAAACAAGTAGGCAAACTGAAACTAGCCATTTTTTTAGGGGATTGGCCCATAATTGAAAAATATGACACATCATGTTCATGTATGACCAGGGACATTCTATACAAAGTAAGTGAAGAAAGTCCCTTGTATGTCATAGCATTTAAACTGATTTATGTATAGAAGTCCTGATCCTGATTTTGTTGTCTTCGTTAGTGGTATTTTATAACCCGTGCATTAGTCGTCTTCGTTAGTAATATCTTACAACCCCTAGTCCCCTACATCGGTCATTGCATGGAAGAAGGTATTAATGGGGGTACCTTCACAATGAATAACAGTTAAAAGTCTTGCCAAATGATGTAAACAGTAATTTTGGTGGATGATGATAAACATTCACATTCTTTGAGACGTTAAAAAAAATCAATAGACATCATTTGAGTTCGATGAATTTCCGTCAAAAACTTTGGTTTTAGTGAACATCATTCATGCATTAAGGTGCGTCGTCAATTCCGTTCCAATGTTCAGCGAGTGGTTGGACAAGTATAGATCTATATTGTACGAATTATGTGGCAAATTGAATTCTCATAATTGACAATTAGCACTGATATCATTGGGGAATTGTGATTAAGTACCTACAAAACACCTATTATTAATAGTTTATTCTGCACAATGACGATCACTAAGACGCTTGATGAATGGTTATAGTGCAGGGATACAGGCGACCTTTTCTATCTGGGAAATGACGTCACTATGGCGCTCATAATTGAAAAGTTTTTTCCAGTGATGGATGAACTCGAACGTGGTCTATTGATCTTGACGAAACACGATTAGCTAAAAATTACTATTTGAAGGCAGATGGATAGGCCAAATATTTGTAGATGATTCAATTAGGCCAACAAGTACATGTATACATAACTCATTCTTTTTTTTAAAAACAACTTGTGCTGGGTGTACTGTATATATATCTGTAAATATCACAACCTACAACTATATATATATGATAGACAATGATATATTCAATAAAGATGCATGTCTATCAGTGCATTTCTGACTAAAAGGCATGCACTGTTAGAAGATCAAAAGTTGGGGCTGATTTTAGTTAGACTGTGTTGCTGTCTTTCAGACATGTTTCATTGTCTTTTTCTGAATATTCTGTCATTAACACATGTAAGCATGGTACACTGGTACATGTGCAAGTGAAATAATAATTCACATACATAACAAAAATCAAACATGAATTTAATAAAGGATAAATATGAAACAAAATATACCAGATGCAATAATTGCATCTGGTATATTTTGTTTCATATTTAACACATTCACTATATTCACAAAATTCAGCAAGTCTAAGGTAAAAAATACATGATAATGATGATAACTTTATTATATAGATATCAGAAACATTTAGTGTAAAAACAATATGTCTGTATTACTAACAACAGGGAACCAACGTCTGGTAAATTAATCCCTTAATAGGCAAGGCTGTTATATGATAAAAACACACAATGTTAAAGCAGTAATCATGGTTATAACAGCTTTCAAATGTAATATTTTATTATGTATTAAGAACATCTTATAATTACTTAATATAAATTCAAGTAATGACAAATAGGAATAAAAAAAATAAGTAGCAAGTGATGATATTAATAATCTGTCTCCTTGGAATATTTGTATTATGATAATGTTATTGTAAAATTGAGAATGGAAATGGGGAATGGGTCAAAGAGACAACAACCCGACCAAATAAAAAAACCGACAGCAGAAGGTCACCAACAGGTCTTCAATGTAGCGAGAAATTCCTGCACCCAGAGGCGTCCTTCAGTTGGCCCCTAAACAAATATATACTAGTTAAGTGATAATGAACGCCATACTAATATCCAAATTGTACACAAGAAACTAAAATTAATACAAGACTAACAAAGGCCAGAGGCTCCTGACTTGGGACAGGCGCAAAAATGCGGCGGGGTTAAACATGTTTGTGAAATCTCAACCCTCCCCTATACCTCTAACCAATGTAGAAAAATAAACGCATAACAATACGCACATTAAAATTCAGTTCAAGAGAAGTCTGAGTCTGATGTCAGAAGATGTAACCAAAGAAAATAAACAAAATGACAATAATACATAAATAACAACAGACTACTAGCAGTTAACTGACATGCCAGCTCTAGACTTCAATTAAACTGACTGAAAGATTATGATTTCATCATATGAACATCAGGCACAATCCTTCCTGTTAGGGGTTTAGTATCATGCCATCATAACATATACGAGAAGAACATAACCTGTGTCATGCCAACAACTGTTTTTAGAATAAATGTCTTTAGTTCCGACGCAAAGACCTTATCAGTGACTCAATATTAACGCCAAAATATGCAATCTTTAATGACTTGACAACAGTATCGTAATTATATCCCTTCTTAATCAGTCTATTTAAAGGTTTTGTAAGTTTCTGAGGTGAATACTGACACCTTTGTGCTTTATAAAGAATATTTCCATAAAAAATTGGATGTGAAATACCTGAACGTATAAAAAGTCTGCATGTTGAGCTATATTTACGTATGATGTCTTTATACCGATGATAAAATTTAGTAAATGTTTTGACTAGTTTGTGATATCGAAAACCCTGGTGTAATAATTTTTCAGTAATACATAAATTTCTCTCGTTAAAATCTAATTGTACTTATTTATCAATTTTATCTGTATAGGTTTTCTGTCTTGAAGTATTGGACTGCAGTTCTGGAAAGATGACACATATTGAAAAGCGTTATTCTGAATTTGAAGCAGTGCATAAACAGGTATGATTGAATAAGTTTGTAATCCACTAGATTGTGTGACACAAATTAAGGAAGGAGGTCAAATTAAGATTACCCGTCTTCAAACATGCAATAGAAGTACTTATGATGATTGAAAATTGATGGAATAGATTTCTTCAAGGCATTTAAAACACAGAATTGAAATAAAAGCAACAAAAATCATGTTAACATGTTAAAGCCTTGAAACTCATCCAGTCAGTATAAAAAAGAACATGTGGTATGATTGCCATTGAGACAACTCTTTAGTAGAGATCAAAATGGCACAGAAATTAACAACTATAGGTCACAGTACATCCTTCAACAATAAGCAAAGCCCATACCGCATAGTCACTTGTCTAGTTTAGTTTTAGGCTGATATTGACATGAAATAATTTGTTATGGTAAATAATTTACATGTTTTACCCAAATTGTACTAGACTAGCTAGATAAGGTGTTTGTTTAGACTTTAACATGATTATAAACTTGGATTAGAATTATAGAAAGGAAGAGAAAAAAACCAATTTATGAACTATGAAGTCAATTTTAATGACATAAGGGAGATAACTAAAAACAACACAGGCACAATTTGAGAACAAAAACAAAATCACTGATTGTGCATCAGAGTTTGATAGCAGACACTGTCATTTATAATAAAAGATATTAATTGATTCAAGCAGTGTTTAATGTTGAAATTGTTCAACCTTGAAATCTAGACTGACATGACCCAGGCAGCCCCAATATAATAAATGAAAAATTATGAAACAACTAATTTATTAACATATATGTAACCATTGGAAAAATATTGACTGACTCATATAACTTTAAGATATTGGTAAGGAAGATTTAGAATCTCTAAGACTGTCAAAGTTTAAAAGTTTTTATTACAATTCATACTATACTTAAAAAAAATCATAAAATTATAAAAGCTCACCAATAGCCCAAAATTAGGAAATGTATATATATATATTTGTATTTAATTTCAGGTGAAAAAGATACCAGGAATGAGAATACCAGAGTTTCCTCCTAAAAAGGTCATGAAATGGAATTCTAAGGTGTTGGAACAAAGGAGACTTGGTTTACAAACTTATGTACAGGTATTACTGTTTATATTCACTCAATACAGCCATGAAAAAATTAACCATACAGGTGTTTAACCTAATTTTTTAATATATAAAATCTATTACACTATACAGTATACCTTAATAACAAAGCCTTGAAAACAAAAAGTAGATGTTCATTTCATGCCTTTCCCAAACGGACAATATCCAGACATTTTTAAAAAGTTTGGAATATATGACAGTTTTGGAAGTCATGCTTAGTAACCACATTTCACATCAATGGTGTACATTTTACTTCATTCATTGTATGCAAAATTAAACTTATTTCAAGACTGAGCAATATATAGTTTAAATATGAAATACTCATTTATTTTAACTATGCTCAATACAAAAGATACCTCCATTTACAAAAAAAACAAACTTTTTATACATCATTTATAAAAAAGAAGATGTGGTATGATTGCCAATGACACAACTGTCCACAAGAGACCAAAATGACACAGACATAAACAACTATAGGTCACCGTACGGCCTTCATCAATGAGCAAAACCCATACCGCATAGTCAGCTATAAAAGGCCCAGATATGACAATGTAAAACAATTCAAACGAGAAAACTAACGGCCTTATTTACATAAAAAATGAATGAAAAACAAATATGTAACACATTAACAAACAACAACCACTGAATTACAGGCTCCTGACTTGGGACAGGTACATACATAAATAATGTGGCGGGGTTAAGGTAGCAATACACAGTAAGGAGTTAAGTTTCGCATTTTGGCCCCGGTGGATTTTTCAAATATGAAAGTTATTGTGTAATAAAATTAATTTTTAGACAGCTGAGCACTAATTTAGCCTTCAAAGATGGTTTATAAGAACCTCAAAATTATTTTTAACATGTTTTATGGGCTGTTTTCTGTTTGACTCTTTGAATTTAATAGCTACAGCCGTCATTGGTCCAGAAATTAATGTATTGTTTACAAACACTTTTTTTCTACACGAAGTTTTTGACGCAATTTTACAAAAGGATGAGACGAAAGACATATGATTTTCATTGGATTAACTGAAAGATATATGTAAACAGCTTCAGAAAAGTTATTACTTCAGGCGATTGAAATTCTACTTTGAGCCAAATTTTGGGGAAATATGTGACATCTTTTCCCCCCTTTTTGCAATATTTCATTGCAAATGAATGTAGTTTGTTGCCATGGACACACCCAAGAGAAACTATATTTTACCATTTTATATACTGAATATAAAATCTATGGAAGATTCTGATTCCATACATATGCACATATATGACACAAACAATAAGCTTGATATTGCAAGACAGCAATGAAAAGGGGATGGTAAAATTTATGAGGGCACATTTTGATATTTTTTCCTAACTGTTTATTGCTACCTAAACATGTTAGTGGGATCCCAACCCTCCCCCTAACCTTGGACAGTGGTATAACAGTACAACATAAGAACGACCTATAAAAATTTATTTATTTGGAAAATATACTATAAGATAGGTTTATCATTTATTTTGATTCTATGTTATTACATAAATGCCAAGAATCTTCTCTAAGAACTTAGAAAAAAATATTTTTGTCTTACAGGGAGTTTTGCAGGGTGACAGGTTATCAAAGTCGATGTTAAACTTTTTGGAGATATCATTACCAGATTGTCAAAGTGAAGAGTAAGTAAGAAACACATGAGGGTTTTGTCAAAGTGAAGAGTAAGTAAGAAACACATGAGGGTTTTGTCAAAGTGAAGAGTAAGTAAGAAACACATGAGGGTTTTTTCAAAGTGAAGAGTAAGTAAGAAACACATGAGGGTTTTGTCAAAGTGAAGATTAAGTGAGAAACACATGAGGGTTTTGTCAAAATGAAGAGTAAGTAAGAAACACATGAGGGTTTTCTCTATTCTTTATTTTGTTTTGCTCTTTGTCTATGTTGTTAGATTCTAAAAAACAAAACAACATGACCCTATTATGTGTATGAAGTGATAGAAGTTATTCTGGATTTAAAGATTACTTAGCATGAGTCTGTTAGAGTTGTTTCTAATTACAACACAACATAACTTTAAGAGTGTGAATAATATCTGAAATTCAATTAAAAAGTTAACTTTTAAAAATCTATGGTAGAACTTCTGACTGTAAAGCCTTTTAACTGGTCAACTCTCAGTCAAAATAAATTCTAAATCATTGCATACCTGCCAACTGTCACTTTTTTCAGGGGATTTCCCCCATGAAGGCTCCCAAATAGAAATTTTGAAACAATTTAAAAAAAAATGTTTAATGTATTGTTGTGTCAATCCACACTATTTCATCCCTATAAAGTCCTTTTTGGTGGCTATACTTTTAATGTTCTAGAAATATGCTCCTTTACAAATGGAAAGATTGTTGATTTTTTTCGTGTCTGTTCTGTGACTTACTTTTGCCTCTACCAATTGTTATGAAACTCATACAAAATGCTCATTACCACAAAAAACAGATTAAGTGCAAATTTTGGTGGCATCACTTTTAACTTTCTAGAGTTATGTCCCTTTCTAAAGTTATATGCAAGCAGGGAAATCATCTGTTTCCTATGAACACATTCTCCATATGTTTTTTTATGCCCCACCTACAATAATAGAGGGGCATTATGTTTTCTGGTCTGTGCGTCCGTTCGTTTGTCTGTCTGTTTGTTTGTCCGTCCATTCGTCCGTCTGTCCCGCTTCAGGTTTAAGTTTTTGGTCAAGGTAGTTTTTGATGAAGTTGAAGTCCAATCAACTTGAAACTTAGTACACATGTTCCTTATGATATGATCTTTCTAATTTTTTAACCAAATTAAACTTTTGACCCCAATTTCACGGTCCACTGAACATAGAAAATGAAAGTGCATGTTTCAGGTTAAAGTTTTTGGTCAAGGTAGTTTTTGATGAAGTTGAAGTCCAATCAACTTGAAACTTAAAACACATGTTCCTTATGATGTTATCTTTCTAATTTTAATGCCTTATTATATTTTTTATCCAATTTCATGGTCCATTGAACATGGAAAATGATAGTGCGAGTGGGGCATTCGTGTACTTTGGACACATTCTTGTTTATACTTGCTATATTATTGATGTGTCAAGTATCTCCATCAATTCCCAACCAATTGTTTTGTTCTTTATATCTTATTCCTGTTTATGATATTTGTAGATCATTTGAACAGAACATTGAGAACATACCTTCCCATCATCCTTTATTAAGTTTTACAGCTGATGCCTTTTTACAGGAGAATAACAGAAGTAAGTGGTCTAATACTGTGGATTCATTAATATTCGTGGAATACCAAATTTGGTACAGTAACTGTTGAACTAGGAATTTAAATGTTTAATCAATAACAAGTTTTCTTAAAGCTTGTATGCAGACTTTGCAAAACCGTGAAATCAAATGTCCAAGAAAATGCAAAGGAGTAGGTCGGGTAAGGACCGATTTTGGCCCCAAATTTCAGGTTCATCTGACGAAAGATGTTGACCACTTTTTAAACACTCAAGTGTCTATTTTATTTGATTCTATTAATTTATGTGAAAGATTTAATCTAATTTATTCATTAAAAACGCTCCGATTCAAGCTCAAATGTGCAAAACCTACCAAATATGCTGGAAAATGTCACTTTTAAGATGGTTTTTGTCAAAAATGAAAGTGGACGCATCCGTGTTCATCCTCAACCTTTATATATGTTATGTATAATCATCAAATACAACTTACATTTAAATATTTTGGATGAACACGAATGCGGCCACTTTCGTTTCACACGGAAACCGTCTAAAATTTAACCAAAATGCTAGAATTGTGAAGATTTCAGTAATTTAGCATGACTTAATGGTGCTAATACTCAATAAATGTACATCGTATTGTCAAAAACAGCCCATATTTGTGTAGCAGAAGCATTCTACTGTCCAATAAATAACTAAAAGTATAAATTTTAACAATTTTGTAAAACTGCTATATTTTGGGGCCAAAAAGGGGTCTTACTGAACCTACTCCTTTTCTCAATCCAGCGAAATTAATTCCCACGAAGGTAAATGAATCCACAGTTATAGTTACTTGGATATGTCAACTCCATATTGAATTTTGGAATATAAAATAGCTTTGAAATATTTTTTTATTCTATATGAAAACAAACATGAGATGTGTTATGATTGCCAATAAAATATCTATTCATTAAAGACAAAGATGTGAACAATTACAGGACACCATACATCCTTCATAATTTTGCAATACCTGTTTTGTACAGTTGGCTTTAAAGGCCACTGGATGACCAAATATAAAACAATTCTTTAGAGGGAAAAAACAAGTATTATCTCCCCTGAATTATTAACCTCATTAGAATTATCTGTAGTGATTCTTAAATGCTTAAATTATAAAGATTCTTAAAACAACAGTTATCAAATCTTTATATATTAAGTTGAACTCAATTTAGTATAAGAGAAAAATACAAAGGATTATTTAAAGCAGTAATTCTATAATGTTTTTATGAATCTTTTTCGTTGTGCAGTATCATAAAAATTTTTTTTATCAAGTAATCAAATTTTCATTGAAATTTTATTTCTACAATATCTTGGACAAGTTGAAAAATCTGTGTCAAACACCTATTTTTAAAGGAGTTACATGAGTGATGCCCCTTGGAAAAAAATTTGACGTGTATATGGAAAATTGCAATGGAAATGCTCTGAAATTGATATGAATGATTTATATTCTGAATTTATGAATTTGTTATACTCTTACACCGACAATTATTATCCGATTTTTATGAAATATATAAATTTATATCAACGGTTATGTCAGTGAAGTTATGGAAGAGTGCTGCCTAATTTTTAAAGACTATTTAAAGAACCCCTCAAAAAATTATTTCTGGTTATTGACCTTGGACTGATGAAATTGTGCATCAATGCGGAACATTGAAATGTTGTTCTTTTAGATCTAAATCATTTTGTATTCATTGTAGGTAGTTTACCAGATATAATAGTGCAAGGTGTTCATATGGGTCTATATGCAACTAACAGAGATGATTATTTATTGGGATGATGAGCAAGTTAACAGATATCATTTTACACTTCCGAAACTTAAAAGGTGCTGTGATATTGTTATTTATCAAATATCATTCCATTATTGTCTGTTTTTAATCGAAGATCTCATGATAAGTCTCAGTTTAATAACTTGAAATCAAATTACTTTCTGTATTCCATGAATTTTATAGTTTTGTATTAATTATCTCTTCCAATCTGATAATGATAGTTCTTTGTTTACAAGAGTTATCTCCCATTTGTAATAAGGCTTTAAGAGGCAAGCTACAATTATTTAAATTTAATAATACTAATTCAATGCATTTTACTGATAAAAACTTCTTAATAATCATTCATCATAAACATTATTATTTATTTTTTAGTGTAAAAAATGGCAATTTATGAATTGTATCAATCGATATCTTGTACTCAGTACTCTTACACTGACAATTATCAATATCTTGTGCATTGCTAGATGACTTTTGTTAGAAGATGAGGATAAACCATATAAATTCTGGAATTTTATGTAAAATCCAGATGTCTGTATCAATCTAAGATTGAAAGTACTTATGCAATCTCAAGATAGTCAGGCTCATTGAGGATTTGTGTTTATTTTAAATCTAAAGTATGATTCTCAAAATCATATCTTCATATAAAGAAAATAGTATTTATTTCTAGATTTTTGATAGAGATTTAAGCTATGTTTAAATTAAAAAGATATATAAGTATTGTTATGCAAAATTGAACAAAAACCCCATAACAAACGATGTAAGCAAATTTGTGATATCAAATGAAAAGTAAAATTGGTATAAATGTTATACTTATTAAATGCAAATTGTATCAATGTGCCATATTTTTTGCTATATGTATATTAACTGCATTATGATGTGCAGCTTTTATTATTTTATGACAATAGAACTCTGAAAAAAATAAGGATTCAAGTAAAAAAGTATTATCATGACTTCATAACAAAACCATATTTGTTTAACTCAAGCATTTGTATCATATAAGCAAATTTATCAAGTAAGCTTGGCCATCAGTCAAGTACATCAGACACTCCAAAAAATGGCCATAGCCATAGTGTTAAGTGAATCACTTTTGAGTAGATGTTCTATGTTTAGACCAAGTTATTGTAGACAATCTGAAAGGGTTATGAAGATGTTAATTTGGACTATAACATTGTGTTATTGATATTCAAAATGCATTAAATAATTATTATTTTTTTATTAAATAGAGTCCTTAATTTTTTATTTAAGAATTCAGTAAAGACATGGAACAAAGAAATTTTATTGTCTGACCTATACAAATTAATATGTATGATCAAAATGACTTAAAAGACAAGAAATGTCTGTGTGTCAATAGTTTATAATTATCAAATGGTTAAAAAGTATGTGCCAAATGGAAGTATGGCGTTATGCCTCATCACAATTCTCTTTGCTTGAGAATTCCATGGTTCTAAACAAGTGTATTTTCATATACCTTTCATGTTTAATAGTGTACATCACTTAACATGTCTCAGGTACATAAATAAAATCATGCAAATCATATTGTTCTTAATATTCACATTTGGATATTTATGCAAAAGCTATGCAATTTCATGCTTTTATTTGCATTCCTTATAAATTAAGTGTAGTTCTAGTCAGTTATAATTTATTTCAAATAATATACTGTTTAAAATCATGTTTATATTTTTACTTAAAGTCATCAACTTCTTGTTTTCTTATTTGTTTTTATGTGTTTATTAAATGGCAATCAAACATCAATCCCATATGAAATAAATCCTTTGAAAGATACTGATCATTCAACAAATAGTAAATGATAAAAAATAAGCAGAATTCCATATTTATTTTTATTTTTTGTTAATCTGATGATATCATATGGAGAATAATCTATGTTCTCTTCAAAAATATGCATTGGATTTTTTGTAAATTATTACTTTAGTAATGTAAAAACAAGTTCAATCTGTTTACCATGTATACTGTTAAAATGTTTATTTATTTATCTCTAAAATATGTGAAAATTTAAAGGGAGACAATTTATAGTGTATTATTTATTTGAAAGGTTGTACCTGTTATATTACTAGCATGCTTTTAGTATCAATAATTGGATTGCTTTCATTTGTGATATTGTAGTATTTAACTAACTACTACTGACCAATATTCATCTTTTTTGTGTTCAAAGCATATCAATATCATTTATGTTGTGTGTTTGTCTTAATAAATTACGTTAAAGAACAAAAATGTTAATCACATATTTTCAAAAGATACTCATATTTTAAAGTCTGGATGGGGTTTAAATAAAAAAAATGAATAAAAATGGGCCAATGAAATAAAGAATACAAAGAATATATTAAAATAATTTGCAAAAGATATAAAGAATACAGAAAAAAACGGCTTATCAATAAAAGGACATAAATATGATAACCCCTCCCATCTAGACTCTCATATTTACACATAACAGCTACTACTCAAAAAGAACAACGATTACGAGGGCCAGCAGTATAATGTGTGGACTTATATTAGATTATCTTTTGATTTCAATACTGTGGATTCATTATTATTGGTTGCATACAAATTTTTCGTGGCTTTCGTGGGTACAGGTGAACCACAAGTTCATATGTTCAACAAATTACAAACTTTCTATATGCTTTGCAGGAACTTTGTTTCGATGAAGCAATGTGTTTTTTTTAAACCATTTTATATATTATACTGTATTCAATCAACATAAACTCCATATCTGTAATGCTTTTTTTGTTTTAAAATTTATGCAAATGTGATGTAAAATTTCTAGAATACTCATGAATGCAAAAACCATGTAAATTTGCATCAGTGAGTTGTTCATGAAGACAAAAACATATGAATTATGCATTTTCAACATATCAAAACCATTTGAAACACAACCTCTATCTATAAATTGTCACTGAAAATTATATCATGTCCAAATTTACTGTGATAGTTTTTTTTTAGAATTTTCCAACTTTAAGTTAAAACAAGAATAGAAATATCAAATTGAAAGTCTTAATTTCATGGAACAATTAGGTCAAACAAGGCCTTCAATGTATTTTTGGTAGGAACAAAAAAAATGCCCATCAAAGTATAAATATAGCACATACAGGTACTAAAACTATTATTAGCACTAGTATTATTTTGTAAGAGTCATTTCTTAAAAAATACACTTCATACATAATTCTTCTGAAATGTTTTTTAATTTCTTACATAAATACAGAACATTGTATGTTTTATGTCTATTCTAGAATCATTTGTAAGTATGAAAATATCAGTAATTGTTGTGCCTTAAAGGTGTCACATGCAATCAAAAGGACCAATGTTTTTTAATTTATGCTTGCTACAATAACCTGTGTTTTACGATTTACAAATAGGATGCAAAATATTTATACTTTCTTACATGATTATTGCTTACATGTGCAACCTGTAATTTAATAAAACCATTAAATGTGTTAATGTGAATGTGTTAATTTATTCTGTTGTCAATGATTTTTTAATGCAATAAATATTTCTACTTTTGTCTTTAAATTTAAGTTTGCCTCAACAAATTATTTATAATATTTTGGTTCCATCATCCTCCACATTTGGTATCTTACTTTGAATATTTCATGTCTGACATGTCTGTGTTATTTTATACAAATTATGAAAACTAGTAACAGAGTTGAATGAATCCAAGAAAACAACAAAATAATGAATAAACCAAACCAAAACAACTTACCAAAAACTACTCACCAAAACCAAGATGGCTGCCCATCAAAATGGCGTCTGCCACCTATTCCTGACCGATTGTAGAATATATTTGAATGCTCACCAAAGGCCTTTGAGCACAGGACTGACCATGCGAGGGCTGTTAAGCCAGTGAATGTCTTTAAACACTTCAATCATCAATGAATCCAAAAGCAAACTTGCCATTTTGCAGCTTATCAAAGATTCTCTAGAAGACTTTCCTTTAGCAAAACTATTATATATTTCTGCTTTGAATTCCATATTCTTTATTGGTTAATTTTTCTCCTAGTTATTTTATTTAGTGAATCCATGAAATTGATCTCTGTCTATACTATATATATATTGATAGATGTCAAACAGCTATAAGTTAAATGTTATGCTTATTTATATGTTGCGTGCCTTAAGATGAACTATGTCACCAATCTTGCAACATGTTCTTTGGTAGTGTTGAACATTACCCATTGTTGAAGGCCAAACATTGACCTATAGGCTGTCTGTAGTTGTTAATTTCTATGTCATTTGGTCTCTTGTGGATTTTTGTCACATTGGCAACCATGCCATATGTTATGTTAGATAGTTGTCTATTCCATACGTTATGAAAGGCAGTTCAATAATAAGCAGTCTTGTTGCAGGATCTATAGTAGATTGTTGACTCACTGGTAATTATGCCACATGTTGGGGTGTAACGCCACTAATTCAGCCCCTGCCAGAAAGCACATACCAGAAAGAAGTACCTATTTTACACAATATAGTTCCTATGCATGAGTGTTACTTTCAAAATATGTAGAATATTTAGGTATTTTTGGTATCAAATGAAAGCTGAAGGACTTGTGATCATTGTAGAACACTTTTGGACTTTTGATTTTGAATATTAAAAAAAATGCACCAAATTTTTAAAAAAGGGTACATTTTGTCTGTTTGTCAGATTGGAAGTACCTGTTTTGGTAAATCCAAATTTCTGGGAACCAGTTCTTTCTTATATGCCATTAAAGGTAAGTTATTTTTTTTAGTACAAGACACCATAAAGTGTTGCTTTGAAATGCAATGATTGCCACTTTATTTGAACTTAAAACAAAAGAGGTGTGCCTACTTGAAACGCAGGAATTTAACATAGAAAGCAATGGGACCATGAATTAATGGTGCACTTTCTTGTGGTAGAGCAATATTGCTGCAGGTTCCACAATAGAGTGTTGACCCATTGGCAAATATCCATCTTATTCTATATTAGATAGTTGTCTCACTGGCCATTTTGCCACATGTGATGGCAGACGCGGATCCAGAAATTTTCTTAAGTGGGGGCCCACTGACTGCCGTAAGAGGGGGCCCACTTCCGTCACGCTTCAGTGATTCCCTATGCAAGCAACCAAATTTTTTTCTCAAAAAGGGGGCCTGGCCCCCTGCCCCCCTAAATCCGCCTCTGGATGGCACATGTGGAAAGTTTAATAATGATCAATCTTGTCACAGGTTCTATAGTAACGTATTGACTCAATGGCAATAATCTGACATGTTTTAGAAAAATGGTAGAAAGTTTTTAAATTAACATCTCACCACATGCTCTATTAGAGATAATTGTAGAAAAGTGAAAATTAGGACAAAAAAATCATTGTGTCTTTCATGATTCTATTTATGCAACTGCTCCTTGAACACTTCCTGTTGTCTTTATCTGCGGAAAAAAAGTAACAGAATTTCATGAGACTATAACTCATGAACTTGCTTTTGTGAGAATTTTGAGCATTGGATAAATACTGAGTAAAAATGCAAATATTGCTTGTTTCACACGTTTATTAATAACTCAAAAACATGCTTGAATTTTAGAAAGATCTGCAAGGATACAGCAAATAAACAAATTAAAGATTCATATTTTAACAAGATGCAATACGAAATCCTTCGTGAACCTTCTCCTTTGCCCTAATTGTTCAGGGATCAACCTCTGTGGCTGTATCAGGCTGCACTCAGTGAAGCATTTTTCCCCCTCAATTTTAGGCATCAGATGTGTTTCTGTCAGCTTTGCATTTCATACTGATTGTAAAATAAAGTATAGGAAACATATAAAAAATGATCTGATCATCTTATTTGCATATTTATAAAATTGTGTGTTTTAGTACAACTATATATCATAGGCGGATCCGAAACCCCCCTCTCCCTTTTGTGGGAAAAATTTGGTTGATCAGAAAGGGGTTCACTGAAGCATGACAGGAGACCCCCTTTTTAGGAGAGTCAGTTCCCCCTTGTAAAAAGTCCTAGATCCGCCACTGTATATGGTCAATTAACTATTTGTGAGGTGCATATTGTTCATCTGCCAGGTCTTGGTTGACATTGGCTTTTTCTAATACTTCAGGATTTCGTACTCTGATACGTTTCTCTTATACCAATCAACAAGAGGCAACCAATTCTTGGTGTCATTTCAATGTCGAAGGTTTAGTTTTTAGACCCATTTATTAGCATTAAATATATAGAAATATTTGCCACTGGACATTAGGTAAGAGCCAATAAGTTAATCAATCATTGATTCAGGTGAATTTTCTAAATACATAATTGACTAGATATAAACAGATGTGATATGAATGCCAATCATGAGACAACTATGGGCCACTCTCCATCAAAGTCACACTTAATAAAAAGTAAACGAATATTGGTCAAAATATGGCCTTCAAGAAGGTCTGTGTGGGAGGTCCTTCAATTCTGTAAATTTCTTAAATTTATAGGCCATTTTCTTTATTCTTTATACTTTTGTCCGTTTTTCTCTTTACTAAATATCTTCGCAAATCATAATCCTTTTTTCTTTATTTTGGGGTTAATTTTTCCCTTTACTTTATATTTTTTGCCCATTATTCGTAATTATATAAACCCCCATCAATACCCTTATATAATGTCTATGGTAAATTCAAATCAATATAATCCTAATTGTGTAGTACATTTCCAAATTTGTCTTCAAAAGCCAGAATTAAATTTGCAACAGACTCTGTAAGGTGAAGTTATAGTACACATTTTTATTTTTTTATTTTAGCTTGATAGATCTATATTCCTTAGGTTTCTTTAGGACATAAGGGTTGATTTCAATGTGATATTGTGTGGCATAAATGGGAAACACGTCTACAATGCCACCGAAGACATATATTTGAGTAATTGTAGTAGATAAAATTGGAATAATGGGACACCTTTTCGTTGGAAATCCACCCTTTTTTAACGATCAATGCATTTGAATGGATCATATAGTTGGAACCCCTTTTAGAAATGGCTGGATCCGCCTCTGTAAGCAGTCATCAATATGATGTGTCCTTTTTATAGTTCAATGCTAAACCAGAGATATATAATACGTGATATATGTTTCCTGCTAGACATCTGGCTAAACATATGGGAATTTTATATAAAAAACATGCTGCTGCCGTTCCCCTTTAACAAATCAATTAAAGATATTAAAAAAAAAGTATTACAGCTTTTACATTAATGCTAGCAAGACAAATCTTTGTTTGGCTTGCTTGCTTTGTTTGTATCAATGTTTGCTCAAGCATGACAATTAAGATAGGCGGGGCTTCAGCTTCTATACATCATACTTAATTTTACTGGGCGTTATGTTTGAGGTTATGGACACTAAATTTTATAACATCACAGGATGTCAAATATAAAGCGCAATCGCGTAGAAATGGAAGCCAAAAAGTGTATTGTTTTTTCGTAGATATGCATTTTCATCATCCAACTTTAAAGACTATCGTCAAGTACTTTTAGTAAAACAAAATAGCTATTCGAACACACCTACTCTGATTTTGTGATTCATTTCCCCCCTACTTAATTATCCCTTTTATTAGAAAATCGAGTGCACCTTCTTATATTAGGGTGTGATTGAGATGAATATTTTGTCTTGAAAACGTACAAAGCAAGAATATTTGATACATCATCTCGCTTCAGATTCTATCATTTTATATAGCAAAGCTACAGGTTGCCTTTATAACATAAAAATATCACAGTACTAGAAGCTGAAATATAATGGTCAAATGAAATACCTAAAATTTAGTGTCCTTAACCTCAAACGTAACGTCCAATAAAATTTAAGTATGATGTATACAATTAAGCTGAAGCCCCGCCTATCTTAATTGCCATGCTTGAGCAAACATTGATACAAGCAAAGCTAGCAAGCTAAACAAAGATTTGTCTTGCTAAAATTAATGTAAAAGCTGTAAAAAGCACTTATTGAATTACACCTTTTAGAGTGCGCTCGACTTTATCTTTGGATTATACAGGTCGTTTATGCTATTTTTGCAAACTTTTAAGGCTAGCACGTTATTGGTCAACAAGTGAGTGATCTACAGTCAAACAAGATGTGGTATGATTACCAATGAGACAACTCTTCACAAGAGACCAAAATGACACAGAAATGAACAACTAAGGTCACAGTAGGACTTTCAACAATGAGCAAAGCCCACGCCACATAGTCAGCTATAACAGGTCACGAAATGACAAAAAAAACAATTCAAAAGAGAAAACTATCATTATGTTAAAAATTGTGTAACGAAAATCTGTAACCATGTCTTTGAGTTTTTAGCCGGCTTTATTTCCATCAATTCAAATTGTTTTTATTACATGTAATGAAACAGTTGATAGGTTAGGAGTATCGCCATTGAAGGACTTTCTCTCAGACAAAGGGTCATCTTGCTGTTGTCGAAAGGAAAAGAGAAACACTTTGCTTTTTAACTTATAAGGGAGGTACTTGGATTCAATATCTTTCGAACAACTTTTCTAAAAGAGGGTCCACTTATTTTTAATAATAAGGATATTGCTATGTATTTTGTTATTCTACGTTGATTTGAGGTATATAGGGGGGATTGATATTTAAAAAAAAAAAGTTTAACCCCGCTGCAATTTTGCGTCTGTTATAATTCAGGAGCATCTTGCGTTTGTTAGTCTTGTATGTTTTTAAGCAATCTAATTAAAAACCGATCTCTCATCGCTCCCGTTTTTGATATGTCACGGGCGACATATCAGAAAACGGGAGCCCCGCGACATATAAAAAACGGGAGCGATGAGACATATCAGAAAACGGGAGCGATGAGAGATCGGTTTTTAATTAGATTGTTTTCCCGTTTGTATGGTTTAACACTAGTAATTTTGGGGCCCTTATAAAAAAAAAAAGATGTGGTATGATTGCCAATGAGACAATTGTCTACATGAGACCAAAATGACACAGACATTAACAACTATAGGTCACTGTACGGCCTTCAACATAGCTTGTTGTTCGGTGTGAGACAAGGCTCCGTGTTGAAGGCCGTACATTGATCTATAATGGTTTACTTTTATAAATAGTTATTTGGATGGAGAGTTGTCTCATTGGCACTCACACCACATCTTCTTATATCTATGATATACAACACAACTAGCGACGACTGAAATACAGGCTCCTGAAAAGGGACATGTTCATATAACTTCGCCTCATTCTATATTTGTGTGCCTGTCAGAAGCCTGTAATTCAGTGGTTGTCTTTTGTTGATGTGTTGCATATTTGTTTTCGTTTATTTTTTGTACATAAATTAGGCAGTTAGTTTTCTCGTTTGAATTGTTTTTCATTCGTCATTTCGGGTCCTTTTTGTAGCTGACTATGCAGTATGGCCTTTGCTCATTGTTGAAGGTCGTATAGTCAAATCTTCAAGTATAAGAAAAGTCTATCTCAAGAAATATATACCTATGATCTACCATTAAAGAATATTTCTGTAGTAGCTGTATCAACCCGTAAATGGTAATCAGTAGGGCTAATGAAAAAAAGGCACCAGTTGTATACCTTTTCAAAAATCATAAATCGATTAAGATAAAACAAATCCGGGTTACAAAGCAAAACCGAAGGAAACACATCAACTACATATGGAAAGCAACGGAATATCACAAAAACAGAAGTGAAACAAAAACAAACGTTAACATACATAAATAATGATTCAAAGTAATTTATTAAAACTATAGTTTTTAAGCTCCAAAATGAATGTGCATACACCGCAGCGTTTTGATGCAAATTATCTCCGCGCCTAATTCTGGTGCAAACAATTTAGGCTTGCATTTTGAAGCTGGACACACGAACCATGACAAGGCTAAATTTCATACAATTTATCGTGTTTCTTTTTTAATTAAATGTCAATGATATAAAAACTATGATAAATTATTGATTGATATTTTAATTCCACTTGTATTACATGAAAAAAATTACGAAATAGATTTCAAAGAGACTGAACCGTCAGAGGAATGCGTCCTTAAGTTGTATCACTGCCCCCCCCCCCCCCTTGTATGGATAGTAAAATTTGGTATTTTCACTAAGTCGTTTAAATCACTCGAAATTAGGCGAGACATGCACAGAAGACGTGATAGATATGCATTATAGATATACAAAGTTTAATATTTAGATAGAAAGAAAAAATGTATCATACACCCAAGCGCCAGTGTACAAAATGTATACTTTTATCCAATTCCGGCTTTAATTTTCCCAAATTTTCCAATTATTTAATTTTCTCATATTTCCAATTTAGTTTATATTTAAGCACTCCTCATATTCTCTCTTCTTTATTATTTTTGCCAATTAATTGGATTAAATGATTAAGATATTATATTCGGGAAACCCCCGTTTTTCACGGTTCATGGCACCACGTGCATTCTGTTTTTTTGTTGGCTACTATTGGCGGGATTATCTATTTATAAGTAACAGTTTTCAACTCTTCCCGGCGTATCCATTTTGAACTGAAGGACTGGTCATGCATTTGTTTTGAAAGTTTCGTCTAAAAGGTAGGTTTCATTCTTTCTTTAAATTTATAGATAAGATATGGCATAGTATTGTTACCCATTATAATTATAAAATATCAAGTTTTAAATATTACACAATATCGGAATGTCAATTAATTCTAGTTTGGTGAGTGACTCTCAGGAGTAACTGTCGAAAACTTTTTGTTTTCATTTATAAAAAAATACATTTGTGAATAAAGATAAGACGAGAAAATGTCATTATTCAATATGCATAATGTTTATTGTATATACTAGTCTCTGTTTTAACCAAACAATTGTCTGAATTCTGTGGATTTCTTGTTCGAGTAGACCGTCAGTATGCACGTACGTTAGTCCAAATAATTATGACGTCTTGAAAGGCTATTATATTTTTTTTCTTATTTTATAATAGCCTTTCAAGACGTCATAATTATTTGGACTAGCACGTACGTGTGAGTCATTGAAAAGAGAATTGTTTTATATAAATTATAAGAGTGTTGATTTAAGTTGAATGAGTTTTATCCTATGAAATAGTAATTTTTGTTGTCTAAATTGTCAGTTTGATATGGCTGACAAAGTCATAAAACAGTGACTGGGAAATAGAACTATATGGATGTACAAGAACCCCGCCACGTCAACTTGTATTTTTGTCCATCTGATGAGTTGAGCCTTTTTAACTGATTTTTATAGTTCGTTCTTATGTTGTACTGTTATAGGACTGTCCCAGGTTGGCCGGGAGGGTTGGGATCCTGCTAACATGTTTACATTGTTATACATAATTGTATCAGAGCATTTTATAGCTGACTAAGTGGTATAGGCTTTTCTCATTGTTGAAGGCCATACAGTGACCTATAGTTGTTAATGTCTGTCATTTTGAACTCTTGTGGATATATGTATTGTCTCATTGGCAATCATACCACATCTTCTTTTTAGCTCACCTGGCTGAAAGGGCTAAGTGAACTTTTCCCATCACTTTGCGTCCTGCGTCTGTCCGTTGTCGTCCTGCGTCTGTTGTCCGTCATTAACTTTTACAAAAATCTTCTGCTCTGAAACTACTGGGCCAAATTAAATCAAACTTAATGCCACAATCAAAATTAGGGTATCTAGTTTAAAAAATTTGTCTGGTGACCCAACCAACCAAGATGGACGCCATGGCTAAAAATAGAACACAGGTGTAAAATGCAGTTTTTGGCTTATACCTCAAAAACTAAAGCATTAAGAGCAAATCTGTTTGGGGTAAAATTGTTTATTAGGTAAAAATCTATCTGCCCTGAAATGTTCAAATGAATCAAACAACCCTTTGTTGGGTTGCTGCACAGGTCTGAATTCGTAATTTTAAGGAAATTTTGCTGTCTTTGGTTATTATCTTGAATATTAAATTACGGATTGAGGTAAACTGCAAACAGCAATAGTGATCAGCAAACTAGGATAAGTCAACATGACCAAAATGGTCAGTTGACCGCTTTAGGAGTTATTGCCCTATATAGTCAATTTTTAACATTTTTTTCGTTAATCTTGTTATCTTTTACAAAAATCTTCTCCTCTGAAACTACTGGGCCCAATTAAACCAAACTTCATTATTGGTGTATTTAGTTTAAAAAATGTGTCCAGTGATCCTGCCAACCAACCAAGATGGCTGCCATTGCAAAACATAGATTATAGGGTTAAAATGTTGGCTTATAACTCAAAAACCAAAGCATTTAGAGCAAATCTGACATAGAGTAGAGTTGTTGATCAGGTCAAGATCTATTTGCCCTGAAATTTTTAGATGAATCGGATAACCTGTTAGGTTGCTGCCCCAGAATTGGTAATTTTAAGGAAATTTTGCGGTGTTAGGTTATTATCTTGAATATTATTATAGATAATGATAAACTGTAAACAGCAATAATGTTCAGAAAAGTAAGATTTACAAATAAGTCAACATGACCGAAATGGTCAATTGACCCCCTACGGATTTATTGCCCTTTATAGTCTACTTTCATAAAATTTGTAAATTTTCACTAACATTTAAGAATTAAATGCTTCTTTTTGTAAATTTATTAGGGTGTAAAAGCGTTGACCGAAGTACATTTTGTATGAAGAGCGGAAGCGCTTCATTCTAAAAATGTACGCAAGGTCAACGCTTTTACAACCCTATAAAGTTACAAGAAGAAGCATTCAATACTTATAATTACATTTTTTTAGCTATGATCATGAAAACACGATTTGTATCCAGTTTTATTTAATTCACCTGTGCACTTTATTGTGGGACCTTGTGTCATCATGCATGATACATGTTATTGTCTCATGCAACTGTTTACGGAATAACATGTGATGTGCTGTTAGCCAATCAGAATAACGTATTAATAATGAAACATACATCTAATGTAATTATTTTCCTCTGCAACTACTGGGCCAATTATTATAGATAGAGATAATTGTAAGCAGCAAAAATGTTCAGTAAAGTAAGATCTACAAACACATCACCATCACCAAAACACAATTTTGTCATGAATCCATCTGTGTCCTTTGTTGAATAGTCACATAGACCAAGGCGAGTGACAGGCTCTTTAGAGCCTCTAGTTTTTAAACCTTATAAAGCCACTCTGTATCTTTAGTTTTTGAAATTGCATATATTTGAAGTTCTAGTTTGACAATGAGATATTTGTTTTAGACATATTCCTCAATATGAAACTACACATGGCTCAATTACTTGTTGATTTCTCTTGCTGGACTAATTTTAATTTTTATATAATAATAGGTTTTTCTGTTGCCCAGGCAAATTGAATTAGATTATTAAAAGCCCCTGGATCCTGTGTTAGTTAAGTTAAGCCCTGTTTATGCCTTATCGAATCTATGAATATTGTTATGATACCATAATTATGGAGTTACCATTTCTGAATGTTTAAATGTGACAAAATAATTCAGTATTTTGAAGTAAGAGTTTTTACTCAGATTTATATTTATATATATTTAAAGATCAAATACAAACCCTCGAGATACAACCATTTTTAGCTCTCCTGGCTCAAAGGGCCAAGTGAGCTTTTCCCATCACTTAGCGTTCGTTGTCCGTCGTCGTTAACTTTTACAAAAATCTTCTCCTGAAACTACCAGAACTAAACCAGGACCAAACTACCAATTTTACCAAACTTGGCCACAATCATCATTGGGGTATCTAGTTTAAAAAATGTGTCCGGTGACCCGGTCAACCAACCAAGATGGCCACCATGGCTAAAAATAGAACATAGGGGTAAAATGCGTTTTTTGGCTTATAACTCAAAAACCAAAGCATTTAGAGCAAATCTGACATGGGGGTTAAATTGTTTATTAGGTAAAAATCTATCTGCCCTGAAATGTTCAAATGTTCAAATGAATCCCCTTTAGGAGTTATTTCCCTTTATCAAGGTGAGTGACACAGGCTCTTTAGAGCCTCTAGTTACAGATTACTGGCCATTCCCGATAGTTTGATGAACGAACACAGTTAAAATTCAACATAGACTATAATGATATTGATACTTTGTTTTTAACAAACATTTTCACAACAAAAACATTTTATTTTATTTTAATTTATTTTAATAGTTTATTTACATACTTACAATGAACTTTCACTTTCAGTACTTTCCTATTAATAAAACAATTGGTACCAATTTTCTTGCACCAGATGCACATTTCAACAATACATGTCTCTTCAGTGATGCTCAGGGCAAAAATATTTGAAATCAAAAGCTTATATAAAAGATGAAGAGCTTTAATCCAAAAGGTCCAAAAAGTATAGCCAAATCTGTGAAAGGAATCAGAGCTTTGCATGAGGGAGATTCCTTAATTATACCCCACGCAATGGGTTGCAACGGGTATAATGTTTTTGACCTGTCAGTCCGTCCGTCAGTCCTGTTTCTTGTCATCCCAACTCCTCTCAAACCACACAACAGAATTTCACAAAACCTTTTCAGATAATAAGGACGAACTATGTAGTTGTGCATATCGACGGGAAATTGGGATTCAATTTTTTTTCTAGGAGTAACGCCCCTTTGAACTTATTTACTTTAATGTACAACTGCAACAGTTTGTCATCGCAACTCCTCTCAAACCACACCACAGAATTTCACGAAACCTTTTCAGATAATAAGGACATACTATGCAGTTGTGCATATCAACAGGAAATTGCGATTCAATTTTTTTTCTAGGAGTTACGTCCCTTTGAACTTATTTACTTTAATGTACTACTGCAACAGTTTGTCATCGCAACTCCTCTGAAACCACACACCAGAATTTCACGAAACCTTTTCAGATAATTAAGGACATAAAAATGTAGAGATAATAAGGACATACTACGTAGTTGTGCATATCGACTGGAAATTGCAATTCAATTTTTTTCTAGGAGTTAAGCCCCTTTGAACTTATTTACTTTAATGTACTACTGCAACAGATTGTCATCGCAACTCCTCTCAAACCACACAACAGAATTTCACGAAACCTTTTCAGATAATAAGGACATACTATGTAGTTGTGCATATCAACTGGATATTGTGATTCAATTTTTTTTCTAGGAGTAACGACCCTTTGAACTTATTTACTTTGATGTACTACTGCAACAGTTTGTCATCGCAACTCCTCTCAAACCACACAACAGAATTTCACGAAACCTTTTCAGATAATAAGGACATACTATGTAGAGATAATAAGGACATACTATGCAGTTGTGCATATTGACGGGAAATTGTGATTCAATTTTTTTTCTAGGAGTTACGCCCCTTTGAACTTATTTACTTTAATGTTCTACTGCAACAGTTTGTCATCGCAACTCCTCTCAAACCACACCACAGAATTTCACGAAACCTTTTCAGATAATAAGAACATACTATGTAGTTGTGCATATCGACGGGAAATTGCGATTCAATTTTTTTTCTAGGAGTTACGCCCCTTTGAACTTATTTACTTTAATGTACTACTGCAACAGTTTGTCATTGCAACTCCTCTCAAACCACACAACAGAATTTCACGAAACCTTTTCAGATAATAATTAACATGCTGCCATTCAAATTAGGATAAATGTGTGAAGGTAAGCATTTGATTGTGTTCATTGTACTTGCGAAGTGAGATTTTGTTTCTCCAGTGACAATATGAAGGGGTATGTGAGCGTGCTCACAAAGGTTCTTTAATTTATGATAATTTCTATCATTTTGTTACAGCAAATTTTAATAACACAAAAAATTCATATTTTAATAACGTTACTTACCATTGTAACAATTTGTGATGTTTGAATTTTAACAACCCAATTTTGTACTTCAACATGATTTTATGTATTGTTTTTATCCTGATGAAGGTGTCTATCAATGAATTTCTGCAGCAGTCCCTAATGTGTTGTTGTTATAAGACTCTCTACATTTTATATTTAAAGATGTATTAGTTTATGATTAAGTCAGTTCAAGGGGGACCATTAGTGGAAGGCCAATGTCAATTGGTATTCATTTGTATAAGCCATTGGCTAATCTCATTTCAATGTAGATTATTTGACCCTGTCCCCTCAGTCATGGTCTAAGGACTTCAAAATTTTGCTTATTTTACATGTATTAGTTTGTGATTAGATCACTTTAAGATAATTGATAATGTTAAGTCAATGATATTTTGTATGCAAATGTATTGGCATTTGGAAGTATTGTTTCCATGGAGATTATTTAGCTCCATCCCCCTCTTCATGGTTAATTTACTTTGAAACTTTTTACATAGTTTACAAGTTAATGTTTGTATTTAGGTTTGGGAACCACTTATAATAATAAAGTAAATGGTATTTGGTATGCAGTTGTATTAGCATTGGTACATCTCATTTACATGGAGATTGTTTAGCAATATAACTTCGTCATAGTTCATTGACTTTGAATATTTGCATAACTTGTGTAAGATGTTAAAGAATTGTTACTTTGATTTCAACATTTGCATAATCAAAATTACAAAAAGGTGAGACATATCTCTGTGATATCAGTTATGAAAATTATGGAAATAATAAATCTGCAGGTTTTGAAATTTTTATGTGAGAATAAGACCTTATAAAAAAGATGTGGTATGATTGCCAATGAGACAACTACCCACAAAAAGACCAAAATGACACAAACATTAACAAGTATAGGTCACCGTACGGCTTTCAACAATGAGCAAAGCCCATACCGCATAGTCAGCTATAAAAGGCCCCGATAAGACAATGTAAAACAATTCAAACAAGAAAACTAATTTGGAGGTCGAGCAACCTTCACTAAATGCATGTTTACATTGAAATGCAGTAAGCGGTTAAGTCATGTCGTTCATCCTGAATTAGGTCATTGGATTAGATAAGTTAAACTTGCATGTTTTACTACTTTGACTTATGTTGTTCATCTCATTTTAGTTCTTGAATACAATATGAACTTGACCTGCAGTCACCTTACTTGGAATTGAGATGGATTGTGAAGAGCCAGGCTATGGTTGCCCTTAGGTATAGTCTGTTTTTTATTTATGATAAATACTTAGAAAAATCGTATTAATTTTAAACCCAACGCTAAGTAGGGTTTAACCAATTAGTTAGTCATTTATCTTTTCCTTGTGCTGACCCCTAATCTTTAATTCGGGTTTTCAATAAAAAACAGATTAGACTATGCCATAAGCTACTGTTCTGCAATTGGGGGACATTGGTATGTGAGCTTGCTAAATTGAGATTCTATAATCAGTTAGACCTAATCCGGAGAAGTTATTTTGTTTGGTATATCTGTGAGCTAACATGGTTATAATTCAGAAAGTAAAGATGACTTCAATTATCACAAGATACTTAAATAATGGTATTATCTGAAGAAAAAGCCTTCAGTATTTTTGTCGAGCCTGCAACTTTTGTTGCAGAAAGCTCCGCATAGGGATAGTGATCCAGCGGCAGTGGCGTTAGCTCACTTTTTTTAAGCTTTATATTTTAGGAGGTGGAAGACTTGGATGCTTCAAACTTTGTATATAGATGCCTCATGTTATGAAGTCTCCATCAGTAACATGTCAAATGTCCTTGACCTCATTTTCATGGTTCAGTGACCACTTCAAAAAAAAATCAGATTTTTTGTAATGTTGAATTCTCTCTTATTATAAGTAATAGGATAATTATATTTAGTATTTGCATACCTTGCAAGGTCCTCATGCCTGTCAGACAGTTTTCACTTGACCTTGACCTCATTTCATGGATCATTGAACAAGGTTAAGTTTTGGTGGTCGAGTCCATATCTTAGATACTATAAGCAATAGGGCTAGTATATTCGGTGTATCGAATGACTAAGGTGTAACTTGTCCAACTGGCAGGTGTCATCTGACCTTGACCTCATTTTCATGGTTCAGTGGTTATAGTTAAGTTGTGTTTTGGGATGTTTTTCTCATACTTTATGCAATAGATCTACTATATTGATTGTATGGAATGATTGTAAGGTGTACATGTCTAGCGGACAGATGTCATCTGACCTTGACCTCTTTTCATGGTTGAGTGGTCAAAGTGTAAGTTTTTGAGTTTTGGTCTTTTTTGGAAAATGACGCAGTCATTGTTCCATAACTGCCGACCTGATTTCTCTGCCTACCGCGCTTGGTTTCGTATTTACTAATTTCAATACAAACTGGAATGTGCTTGTGTTATCATTATACATGAGCATTGTGTAGTAATCAGCCAGGAACCAGTTTACAAACTAACTGGTTTCTGTTTGTATTCCACTACAGTCGAACAAAGTGTTGTAGTTTGACAGGAACCAGTCCAGAATTTTGTAAACTACAAAACGTAATCGGTTATTATCATTCCGTTTTGGTGTTTCATACCGACTTATATGGTTTGAATAAGCTTAAGACCCTTCAAACATTAATGTGATAGGCATATTTAAGACTGTTTTACAAAAGGATGAAACTGTTTTGCTTTAAAAGTCGTACTATAGTGATATATGTTATGTACAGATTTCCACTCTCACCGGTTAATTTCTTCTTTTACACGTGCTTTTGAAACTTCCTGTTTAAACATCGCAAGTTTTAAAATTGTTTTTTGAGTGAATTAAACTTATTTTAACAATCACGAAGCGTTCGGGAATCATTTCAAGCAGTTTCTTCTTCTCTTTGATGATGGAAAATAGGTTTTCTCAAGAAAATACCGCAAACGATCGCAGAGGAATTGAAACGTACAAGTCAAGTCGGCACCTGCCCTGGTTAAATTGGCATCTAGTCAAATCGGCACCTATTTGACGTCAATTCGGCTTCCAATAATATTTATTATAATATTTTCTATTCAATTAATTAATAACTGTTACCAAGTACATAGTGAATATTAGGTTAACAACGAAACCAAAGTGAATATGTTGTTGTGTATAAAAGTAAACAACGAAGCTATTGTTTTAACCATTAGACAATTATTAAAATTAAATGGAAAACTATGAGTCCCTTTCAATAAATCAAACTTTCATGCCAAATAATTAGCAAATTTAAGGTGTTTTTTTTTTCAGTAATGTTTAAACAGCATTAAACAAACAATCCTGTAAAAGACTCAACTGGTTAAATAATGCATAAAAATATCCAATATCTCATGTATTAGTCCAAATAATAATGACGTCTGTCTGACAAGGCTATTTTATTTTTTTCTGGGACGCCTTCCTAAGACGTTCGTAGGAAGGCTTCCTAAGAAGGCGTCCCAGAAAAAAATTAACATAGCCTTGTGGTCATAGGAAGGTGTCCCAGAATAAAATTTAAGAAGCCTTGCCAGACGTAATAATTATTTGGACTACTCATATATATCATAAAAAATACACCAAAAAATTCATGTAGTTGAGAAAAATAAATACATACAAAATGTACATGAACATCCAAAAAAAGTGAAAGTTAGTATTAACTCTTTTTGCTTTAAAAATTTACAACTGCATTTAAGTATTGAATGCTTTTTTTTTGTAAATTCATTGAGGTGTAAAAGCGTTGACCGAAGTACTTTTTGTATGAAGCGCGTAAGCGTAAGCGCTTCATTCTAAAAATGTGCACACGGTCAACGCTTTTGCAACACTATGAGGTTACAAAAAGAAATATTCAATACTTATAATTACTTTTTTTAGCTAGGATCATGAAAACACGAATTTTATAACTTTTTTATTCAATTCATCTGTGCACTTTATTGTGGGACCACGTGTTATCATGAATAAAAAGTTTTATTGAGTGATGCAATTGCTTGAGAAATAACATGTGATGTGCAGTTAGCCAATCAGAATAAAGTATTATAATGAAACATATATCAAATGTAATTATAACAACATACATTATGTTGTAAGAGTATCTCCCCAAACACTGTTTTTCTTGTGGCCACCTCTCCTTCGTAACCGTAAAAGATTTTATTTTACCAAATTGCTCGTTACATATTTAGGATAAGAATATCCGTTTGAACCATAGCTCTATGGGGACTCCATATGAGAGTTATTCCCCCTTTTTCATTTGATTCAAGCGATATGCATTTTCAACTGGTAAACCATAACTGATAGAGACCTAAGGTCTTCATGAGGTCATTGGTACTAAAAAGTAAAAATGAAAATGTCAAAGGTCAAGGTCATATTATAAATTTTGATTTTGGCTTATTTTCACTTCTTTTCAAATACTGTATGACATTTTGACAAATAATTTTTCATAAATTATTAGTTGCGACATGTCCTTACTTGTATATTTTGGTTGAAAGGCTGCGCATACAATAAAAGGGAGTTTTTGTCCATCTTACATTTAAAATTACGCGTCAAGTGGTAGTACTCATTAACCAAACATATTAAAGACCTAGGATATTTTGATTCAAGGTCCATGGTTTGTGACCTTGAAATTGAGGTCAAGGTCATAGGTTAATAGGACGTCATAAAGCCATAGGAACTAACATTTTAAACTGATTTTTCATATTTCAATATAAAAATAGATCTTTTCTAGTGGAAAGACTTCAATTGTTCTCTGAACAATTTGTTTTTAATTTACTTCATATTTTGTGGGAGAAGGTGGTTCAGACTATGTGGTATCAGGTCTGTTTGCGCCCAATACACTTTCGCACCTCGCACGTTCACACCCAAGGTTCGTTCGCACTCTACTCATTCGCGCCCAATTTTAATTCAAATTCAAGTTGAATAATTGGAAAATCATGATTGTTGTTTTAAATTGCTTTGGTGTAAATACTGAATGTATTTATAGCTTGGTATGAGTAAAACATTGAAGATTTTAAAGGAAAAACACATAAGATAATTGTTTTTAAGCCCTTTGATCTGAAACAACGAAACAATAAAATATAGGAACCAAAATATAGCAATCCACTATTATAACCAAAACATGATAAAATTTATTCAACACACAGAAAAAAAATTAGTCAGAATCTCACTTCATTATGAAAGAGGTCAATGAAACAAAGTATAGCAATACACTAACCAAAAACATGATTAAGAGTTATTCAACGCTAAATAAAACGTTGACAAAATACCACTTTATTTAGAAAGGATTATTATTATCTTTAACAATACGCTATCCAAAACATGATTAAGATTTATTCAACACAAAAAAAAAATGCTGTCTCACTTTATTTTGAGACAATGACAACAATTATACTTATAAGAAAACACTTGCTTACAGAGTTATTAAACACAAAACCAATTAAGATTAGTTGCGAACATGTAGGGTGTGAAAGTGAAAGGGGGCGAACATGAGTTGGCGCAAACGTGAATGGGCGCGATTGGACCCGGATTCAGCCTATGTACCAGTGAGAAATATAGAAGCCTTTCCACGGGATTTATTTGTACAATTCAGGTAGTCTTGACCTATTCATTTGTCTTAAAAAAAAAACCAGCCAGTTGGCACCTTCACTTCACACACACACATATACGAATATCAATTATATGATTACGAGATATGTTGCATTGTTAAACAAATTACGGTATGTGAAAATCAAGACTTGCATAAAAACTATCCCAATATTAGAGACAGTGGCGTCATTTTTCTTCAGAGCTTTCAGCTCTTTGATTATCTAATACTATATGCCATAGGTCAACTATATTTTGGTGTATGGAATTATTTTATGATCTTTATGATTTTTAAGTCTGTTGCACAGGTTTTATTTGACCTCGACCTCATTTTCACGGTTCATTGCTCATTATTAAGTTTTTGTGTTTTGGTCTATTTTCTTAAACTATAAGTCATAGGTCAACTTTATTTGTTGTATGGAAGCATTGTTAGCTGTACATGTCTGCCTGGCATGGTTCATCTGACCTTGACGTCATTTTTATGGTTCATTGGTCTTTGTTTAGTTATCTTGGTAAATGTTTAGTTTATGTGACAGTTTTTAATAAAGCTTTATACTTAGGACTATCAACATAATATCAATGATTAGTAAAGATGGCAAGACATTTCAGCATGTGCACTCTTGTTTAAAATTTGAATGGTAGTTCAAAGTCAGCCAACTTCAATTTTCATGATTTGGTTTTGCATAAAATTACAAAATTGCCTTAGATAGATTAGAATTAGGTTAATTATGTTGTTTTAAAGTAGATGTCTATTATAAAGCATTTAAAAACTAGTTAGAATTATTCTTAATTATATTTATTTAGGTATTTAAGATATTTATTTCAATGAGCTAGTTTATGTGTATGCCTTCTCTTAATCTTGTTCCTTCGTACAAAATTATGATGACCATTTTCTTTTTCAGCATTTCTTTGAAATGATAACATCAATTAAAGAAATTAAAAACTTTTTCAAAATAACGTTTACTATAGCCATGCTTTAAAATACATCAATAAAAGATAACTTTTTCATTTTCAAAAACTGGTTATGATGTTGGGTACCATTTCTTTAACAAAACATTGTAACAGCATGGATCCCTCCCTATAATCACACTAACTTTTAAGAGTATCCTAGGTCATTTACCATATCTTAAAATGAAATATAATTAACTAACTTGTGAAGAAAATTTTGATTGAAAATAGTTTTACTCATTTCTACTCTGTAGATACTATATATTGCACAAAAACTGCACCTGGACTGGAGACACAACTGGACTAGAAAACAACTGGACTGAAGACCCAAACACTGCACCTAGACTGAAGACTTTAGACAAAATATCCAAGTTGAATGGGACTAGGGACCATTGAAACTAGCTCCTTTAAAAAACATATTCATTATTGACCTCTTTATTGATGTGTTATGATGAAATCATGTTTTTGATAATACATTGTAGCATTGAATAATGTTCATGCATTATAACATTGGATTGACTTTGACTCAAGACTTATAGTTTCTCCAGAGTATAAATGAGTTTGCTCAATAAAGGGTATAGACAATTTAATTTTGATATTTACCAATTTCTTTACATTTGATAGCAAGGCTATAATGACTGATGCACCAAAATAGATTTTCATAATTGGCTCTTTTTCCAAAATTTAAAAAATCAAAAAGAAATTGAAAAATTGCAACAGTGTCTTTTTAAAGCTGATATTGATTTATAGCTTTTGTTAAAAAAAATCCTTTTCTTTAATATATGTTGTCCTCCTCAACCAAAGACGATGGATTCATGGCAGATGGAAAGAGTCAACAAGTATGTATTTGTTCATTACAGTTCATCTGAAAACTATGTTCATGTTTGTTAGGCAATACAATCAGTTTTATCTGAACAGTTTAACAAAAAGATGCCTCATGTTAAAATCTAAAAGCATATCTCAGCAGAGAGCAAACTTAAGATTTTGATATATCATTGATGCATTCAGTGAATGCTTCATGTTTAAATGGGACTTGTAAATAAACTCATGATAGATACATAGATGCCAACCATTACGATTTTTGCGTAGTTTTTCCGATTTTGCGATAAAAACTACGCTATTACGATCAAAGTCGAACAGTTACGGATTTCCAATCATCGCCGTTCAATTTTTTAAAACACGGATTTTTATCATTACTTTTCCGTCCTGGTCCGGTATTTAGAAAACGCCAATGTAATGCTTCCGGTTTCTCGGGAGTTATCAACCTATTGTTGAGTAACTAACTGACTTCCGAAGAGGCAAACTTGCATTTATGAAGTAACTTTCCCCCTTTCTCTACTTCTCCTTGACAAAACGAAAATTTACTAGTCGAGAACATCTGAACAATAAATGAATGGAATACATACTACAGACAACATGTTAAACGACAAATTTCGTGCACATCACTATGCAACCACTTGTCAGTAATTTGTATTGGTAAATACGGAAAATTTGATAGTTTGTTACTGATTGTGTCAAAAGGGGGTTGGCATCTATGTAGATACCTTGATTAAAATTTAAAATTCTCGCCAGACACAAGTTTCGTCTACAAAAGACTCTTCAGTGAAGCTCAAATCAAAAATGATAAAAGCAGATCTCTGCAAAGAGCAAACTTTAGGTTTTGATGTAACGTTGCCATTTGATAGGCAAAACAATTAATTTCCCGAACAATTTGACAAAAAGATGCTTCATGTTAAAATAGGACTTGTAAATAAACTCATCATTGATACAAGGATTAAAATTAAATACTTGTGTCAGATGCACGTTTCGTCTACAAAAGACTCATAAGTGTTGATACTGTACAATACAAAAATGTTAAAAGCAGATCTCTGCAAAGAGCAAACTTAAGGTTTTGATTTCACGTTGACATGCTAATTAAAAGATTAAAATCTGAAAAATTGATAGTTTTTGTTTATGTTTATATTTGATAGGCAAACAAATTAGTTTTTTTCCTGCACAATTTGACATAAAGATGCCCAATGTTTATATGGGACTTGTAAATAAACTCATCATAGAAACCTGACGCCAGATGTGTGTTTCGTCTAGAAAAGACCCATTAGTTATGCTACAATGACAAAATGTTAAAAGCAGATTTCTGCAAAAAGCAAACTTATTAAGATTTTAATGTTATGTTGACATGCTAATTAAAAGATTAAATTCTGAAAAAATTGAAACAGCAAATAGCCTCTATTTAAAGGTGATATTAATTGATAGTTTTTGTTACAGATACAGCATCTAGTATATGTTTCCCTCCTCAACAGATGAAGACCCATCAGTATAGGACTGGCCACATGTATGTTCATTAGAGTTTGCTTAAGTTTATGTTTATATTTGATAGGCAATTAAAATTAGTTTTTTTTCACATGAACAATTTGACAAAAAGATGCTTCATGTTATTGCGAAGCCTATGATAGTTTTCCATAGATTCACCTGCAAGTTACCTGTCGATTTAAACTTTTGTGAGTTCTATTGTCCCATCTAACAAATACAACAGGTATTGTTCTCTGTGTAGTTTATTCACTGGGACCTTTAAATTTCATGCAAGAGAAATCTATCACTCACTGATTAATTTACCTGACCAAAAAATTATCTTCTTTTTTTATTGGAATACTTCTATAAACTCACATAAACTGTATGCAATATTGTATTTATTCAATATATCATTAATATATTTTCAATCTGTTCAATATAAAATCTGGTTTAATAATAAAAAGTTTATTTCAGACACATTTTTCAGTATTTTCCAATGAATTATCAAACACACAAAAATTTTGAATATTTGATCAGAAATCAACTTTTAAATTTTGAATCAGTATTAATGTTGAACACATTAAAAATGAGTTATTGGTATTGAATAAATACAACACCACATGCAGTTTTGTGGGTCCTTACTTAGTATTGGTATACATATTTTTTCATCATTGACAGTTCAATTTTTTGGTCAGGTAAATTAATCAATGAGTGATATATTTCTCTTGGAAGAAATGTAAAGGTCCCATCAAATAAACTACACAGAGAACAATACCTGTTGTATTTGTTAGATGGGACAATAGAACTCACAAAAGTTTAAATCGACAGGTAACTTGCAGGTGAATCTATGGAAAACTATCATAGGCTTCGCAATAATATGGGACTTGTAAATAAACTCATCATAGATAACTGACACCAGACGTGTGTTTTGTCTAGAAAAGACTAATTATTTATGCTACAATGACAAAATGTTAAAAGCAGATCTCTGCAAAAAGCAAACTTAAGCTTTTAATGTAATGTTGACATGCTAATTAAAAGATTAAATACTGAAAAATTGAAACAGCAAATAGCCTCTATTTAAAGGTTATATTAATTGATAGTTTTTGTTACAGATACAGCATCTAGTATATGTTGCCCTCATCGACAGATGAAGAAAACTCATCAGTATAGGACTGGCCACATGTATGTTCATTAGTTTGCTTATGTTTATGTTTATATTTGATAGGCAATACAATTAGTTTGTTTCTGAACAATTTGACAAAAAGATGCTTCATGTTAATATGGGACTTGTAAATAAACTCATCATAGATACCTGACACCAGACGTGTGTTTTGTCTAGAAAAGACCCATTAGTTATGCTACAATGACCAAATGTTAAAAGCAGATCTCTGCAAAAAGCAAACTTAAGCTTTTAATGTAATGTTGACATGCTAATTAAAAGATTAAATTCTGAAAAATTGAAACAGCAAATAGCCTCTATTTAAAGGTGATATTAATTGATAGTTTTTGTTACAGATACAGCATCTAGTATATGTTGCCCTCCTCGACAGATGAAGAAAACCCATCAGTATAGGACTGGCCACATGTATGTTCATTACAGTTTGCTTAAGTTTATGTTTATATTTGATAGGCAATACAATTAGTTTGTTTCTGAACAATTTGACAAAAAGATGCTTCGTGTTAATATGGGACTTGTAAATAAACTCATCATAGATACCTGGTTTAAAATTTATACTGATGCCAGACGTGTGTTTCGTCTAGAAAAGACACTAGTTATGCTATAATGACAAAATGTTAAAAGCAGATCTCTGCAAAAAGCAAACTTAAGCTTTTAATGTAATGTTGACATGCTAATTAAAAGATTAAATACTGAAAAATTGAAACAGCAAATAGCCTCTATTTAAAGGTGATATTAATTGATAGTTTTTGTTACAGATACAGCATCTAGTATATGTTGCCCTCCTCGACAGATGAAGAAAACCCATCAGTATAGGACTGGCCACATGTATGTTCATTAGTTTGCTTATGTTTATGTTTATATTTGATAGGCAATACAATTAGTTTGTTTCTGAACAATTTGACAAAAAGATGCTTCATGTTAATATGGGACTTGTAAATAAACTCATCATAGATACCTGACACCAGACGTGTGTTTTTTTTCTAGAAAAGACCCATTAGTTATGCTACAATGACAAAATGTTAAAAGCAGATCTCTGCAAAAAGCAAACTTAAGCTTTTAATGTAATGTTGACATGCTAATTAAAAGATTAAATTCTGAAAAATTGAAACAGCAAATAGCCCCTATTTAAAGGTGATATTAATTGATAGTTTTTGTTACAGATACAGCATCTAGTATATGTTGCCCTCCTCGACAGATGAAGAAAACCCATCAGTATAGGACTGGCCACATGTATGTTCATTACAGTTTGCTTAAGTTTATGTTTATATTTGATAGGCAATACAATTAGTTTGTTTCTGAACAATTTGACAAAAAGATGCTTCGTGTTAATATTGGACTTGTAAATAAACTCATCATAGATACCTGGTTTAAAAATTATACTGATGCCAGACGTGTGTTTCGTCTAGAAAAGACACACTAGTTATGCTACAATGACAAAATGTTAAAAGCAGATCTCTGCAAAAAGCAAACTTAAGCTTTTAATGTAATGTTGACATGCTTATTAAAAGATTAAATTCTGAAAAATTGAAACAGCAAATAGCCTCTATTTAAAGGTGATATTAATTGATAGTTTTTGTTACAGATACAGCATCTAGTATATGTTGCCCTCCTCGACAGATGAAGAAAACCCATCAGTTTAGGACTGGCCACATGTATGTTCATTACAGTTTGCTTAAGTTTATGTTTATATTTGATAGGCAATACAATTAGTTTGTTTCTGAACAATTTGACAAAAAGATGCTTCATGTTAATATTGGACTTGTAAATAAACTCATCATAGATACCTGGTTTAAAATTTATACTGATGCCAGACGTGCGTTTCGTCTAGAAAAGACACACTAGTTATGCTACAATGACAAAATGTTAAAAGCAGATCTCTGCAAAAAGCAAACTTAAGCTTTTAATGTAATGTTGACATGCTAATTAAAAGATTAAATACTGAAAAATTGAAACAGCAAATAGCCTCTATTTAAAGGTGATATTAATTGATAGTTTTTGTTACAGATACAGCATCTAGTATATGTTGCCCTCCTCGACAGATGAAGAAAACCCATCAGTATAGGACTGGCCACATGTATGTTCATTAGTTTGCTTATGTTTATGTTTATATTTGATAGGCAATACAATTAGTTTGTTTCTGAACAATTTGACAAAAAGATGCTTCATGTTAATATGGGACTTGTAAATAAACTCATCATAGATACCTGACACCAGACGTGTGTTTCATCTAGAAAAGACCCATTACTTATGCTACAATGACAAAACGTTAAAAGCAGATCCCTGCAAAAAGCAAACTTAAGCTTTTAATGTAATGTTGACATGCTAATTAAAAGATTAAATTCTGAAAAATTGAAACAGCAAATAGCCTCTATTTTAAGGTGATATTAATTGATAGTTTTTGTTACAGATACAGCATCTAGTATTTGTTGCCCTCCGCGACAGATGAAGAAAACCCATCAGTATAGGACTGGCCACATGTATGTTCATTACAGTTTGCTTAAGTTTATGTTTATATTTGATAGGCAATACAATTAGTTTGTTTCTGAACAATTTGACAAAAAGATGCTTCATGTTAATATGGGACTTGTAAATAAACTCATCATAGATACCCGACACCAGACGTGTGTTTTGTCTAGAAAAGACCCATTAGTTATGCTACAATGACAAAATGTTAAAAGCAGATCTCTGCAAAAAGCAAACTTAAGCTTTTAATGTAATGTTGACATGCTAATTAAAAGATTAAATTCTGAAAAATTGAAACAGCAAATAGCCTCTATTTAAAAGTGATATCAATTGATAGTTTTTGTTACAGATACAGCATCTAGTATATGTTGCCCTCCTCGACAGATGAAGAAAACCCATCAGTATAGGACTGGCCACATGTATGTTCATTACAGTTTGCTTAAGTATATGTTTATATTTGATAGGCAATACAATTAGTTTGTTTCTGAACAATTTGACAAAAAGATGCTTCATGTTAATATTGGACTTGTAAATAAACTCATCATAGATACCTGGTTTAAAATTTATACTGATGCCAGACGTGTGTTTCGTCTAGAAAAGACACTAGTTATGCTACAATGACAAAATGTTAAAAGCAGATCTCTGCAAAAAGCAAACTTAAGCTTTTAATGTAATGTTGACATGCTAATTAAAAGATTAAATACTGAAAAATTGAAACAGCAAATAGCCTCTATTTAAAGGTGATATTAATTGATAGTTTTTGTTACAGATACAGCATCTAGTATATGTTGCCCTCCTCAACAGATGAAGAAAACCCATCAGTATAGGACTGGCCACATGTATGTTCATTAGTTTGCTTATGTTTATGTTTATATTTGATAGGCAATACAATTAGTTTGTTTCTGAAAAATTTGACAAAAAGATGCTTCATGTTAATATGGGACTTGTAAATAAACTCATCATAGATACCTGACACCAGACGTGTGTTTCGTCTAGAAAAGACCCATTAGTTATGCTACAATGACAAAATGTTAAAAGCAGATCTCTGCAAAAAGCAAACTTAAGGTTTTAATGTAATGTTGACATGCTAATTAAAAGATTAAATTCTGAAAAATTGAAACAGCAAATAGCCTCTATTTAAAGGTGATATTAATTGATAGTTTTTGTTACAGATACAGCATCTAGTATATGTTGCCCTCCTCGACAGATGAAGAAAACCCATCAGTATAGGACTGGCCACATGTATGTTCATTACAGTTTGCTTAAGTTTATGTTTATATTTGATAGGCAATACAATTAGTTTGTTTCTGAACAATTTGACAAAAAGATGCTTCGTGTTAATATTGGACTTGTAAATAAACTCATCATAGATACCTGGTTTAAAATTTATACGGATGCCAGACGTGTGTTTCGTCTAGAAAAGACACACTAGTTATGCTACAATGACAAAATGTTAAAAGCAGATCTCTGCAAAAAGCAAACTTAAGCTTTTAATGTAATGTTGACATGCTAATTAAAAGATTAAATACTGAAAAATTGAAACAGCAAATAGCCTCTATTTAAAGGTGATATTAATTGATAGTTTTTGTTACAGATACAGCATCTAGTATATGTTGCCCTCCTGGACAGATGAAGAAAACCCATCAGTATAGGACTGGCCACATGTATGTTCATTAGTTTGCTTATGTTTATGTTTATATTTAATAGGCAATACAATTAGTTTGTTTCTGAACAATTTGACAAAAAGATGCTTCATGTTAATATGGGACTTGTAAATAAACTCATCATAGATACCTGACACCAGACGTGTGTTTCATCTAGAAAAGACCCATTACTTATGCTACAATGACAAAACGTTAAAAGCAGATCCCTGCAAAAAGCAAACTTAAGCTTTTAATGTAATGTTGACATGCTAATTAAAAGATTAAATTCTGAAAAATTGAAACAGCAAATAGCCTCTATTTAAAGGTGATATTAATTGATAGTTTTTGTTACAGATACAGCATCTAGTATTTGTTGCCCTCCTCGACAGATGAAGAAAACCCATCAGTATAGGACTGGCCACATGTATGTTCATTACAGTTTGCTTAAGTTTATGTTTATATTTGATAGGCAATACAATTAGTTTGTTTCTGAACAATTTGACAAAAAGATGCTTCATGTTAATATGGGACTTGTAAATAAACTCATCATAGATACCTGACACCAGACGTGTGTTTTGTCTAGAAAAGACCCATTAGTTATGCTACAATGACAAAATGTTAAAAGCAGATCTCTGCAAAAAGCAAACTTAAGCTTTTAATGTAATGTTGACATGCTAATTAAAAGATTAAATTCTGAAAAATTGAAACAGCAAATAGCCTCTATTTAAAGGTGATATCAATTGATAGTTTTTGTTACAGATACAGCATCTAGTATATGTTGCCCTCCTCGACAGATGAAGAAAACCCATCAGTATAGGACTGGCCACATGTATGTTCATTACACTTTGCTTAAGTTTATGTTTATATTTGATAGGCAATACAATTAGTTTGTTTCTGAACAATTTGACAAAAAGATGCTTCGTGTTAATATGGGACTTGTAAATAAACTCATCATAGATACCTGGTTTAAAATTTATACTGATGCCAGACGTGTGTTTCGTCTAGAAAAGACACTAGTTATGCTACAATGACAAAATGTTAAAAGCAGATCTCTGCAAAAAGCAAACTTAAGCTTTTAATGTAATGTTGACATGCTAATTAAAAGATTAAATACTGAAAAATTGAAACAGCAAATAGCCTCTATTTAAAGGTGATATTAATTGATAGTTTTTGTTACAGATACAGCATCTAGTATATGTTGCCCTCCTCGACAGATGAAGAAAACCCATCAGTATAGGACTGGCCACATGTATGTTCATTACAGTTTGCTTAAGTTTATGTTTATATTTGATAGGCAATACAATAAGTTTGTTTCTGAACAATTTGACAAAAAGATGCTTCGTGTTAATATTGGACTTGTAAATAAACTCATCATAGATACCTGACACCAGACGTGTGTTTTTTTTCTAGAAAAGACCCATTAGTTATGCTACAATGACAAAATGTTAAAAGCAGATCTCTGCAAAAAGCAAACTTAAGGTTTTAATGTAATGTTGACATGCTAATTAAAAGATTAAATTCTGAAAAATTGAAACAGCAAATAGCCTCTATTTAAAGGTGATATTAATTGATAGTTTTTGTTACAGATACAGCATCTAGTATATGTTGCCCTCCTCGACAGATGAAGAAAACCCATCAGTATAGGACTGGCCACATGTATGTTCATTACAGTTTGCTTAAGTTTATGTTTATATTTGATAGGCAATACAATTAGTTTGTTTCTAAACAATTTGACAAAAAGATGCTTCATGTTAATATGGGACTTGTAAATAAACTCATCATAGATACCTGGTTTAAAATTTATACTGATGCCAGACGTGTGTTTCGTCTAGAAAAGACACACTAGTTATGCTACAATGACAAAATGTTAAAAGCAGATCTCTGCAAAAAGCAAACTTAAGCTTTTAATGTAATGTTAACATGCTAATTAAAAGATTAAATACTGAAAAATTGAAACAGCAAATAGCCTCTATTTAAAGGTGATAGTAATTGATAGTTTTTGTTACAGATACAGCATCTAGTATATGTTGCCCTCCTGGACAGATGAAGAAAACCCATCAGTATAGGACTGGCCACATGTATGTTCATTAGTTTGCTTATGTTTATGTTTATATTTGATAGGCAATACAATTAGTTTGTTTCTGAACAATTTGACAAAAAGATGCTTCATGTTAATATGGGACTTGTAAATAAACTCATCATAGATACCTGACACCAGACGTGTGTTTTTTTTCTAGAAAAGACCCATTAGTTATGCTACAATGACAAAATGTTAAAAGCAGATCTCTGCAAAAAGCAAACTTAAGCTTTTAATGTAATGTTGACATGCTAATTAAAAGATTAAATACTGAAAAATTGAAACAGCAAATAGCCTCTATTTAAAGGTGATATTAATTGATAGTTTTTGTTACAGATACAGCATCTAGTATATGTTGCCCTCCTCGACAGATGAAGAAAACCCATCAGTATAGGACTGGCCACATGTATGTTCATTAGTTTGCTTATGTTTATGTTTATATTTGATAGGCAATACAATTAGTTTGTTTCTGAACAATTTGACAAAAAGATGCTTCATGTTAATATGGGACTTGTAAATAAACTCATCATAGATACCTGACACCAGACGTGTGTTTCGTCTAGAAAAGACCCATTAGTTATGCTACAATGACAAAATGTTAAAAGCAGATCTCTGCAAAAAGCAAACTTAAGCTTTCAATGTAATGTTGACATGCTAATTAAAAGATTAAATTCTGAAAAAATGAAACCGCAAATAGCCTCTATTTAAAGGTGATATTAATTGATAGTTTTTGTTACAGATACAGCATCTAGTATTTGTTGCCCTCCTCGACAGATGAAGAAAACCCATCAGTATAGGACTGGCCACATGTATGTTCATTAGTTTGCTTATGTTTATGTTTATATTTGATAGGCAATACAATTAGTTTGTTTCTGAACAATTTGACAAAAAGATGCTTCATGTTAATATGGGACTTGTAAATAAACTCATCATAGATACCTGACACCAGACGTGTGTTTTGTCTAGAAAAGACCCATTAGTTATGCTACAATGACAAAATGTTAAAAGCAGATCTCTGCAAAAAGCAAACTAAAGCTTTTAATGTAATGTTGACATGCTAATTAAAAGATTACATTCTGAAAAATTGAGGCAGCACATAGCCTCTATTTAAAGGTGATATTAATTGATAGTTTTTGTTACAGATACAGCATCTAGTATATGTTGCCCTCCTCGACAGATGAAGAAAACCCATCAGTATAGGACTGGCCACATGTATGTTCATTACAGTTTGCTTAAGTTTATGTTTATATTTGATAGGCAATACAATTAGTTTGTTTCTGAACAATTTGACAAAAAGATGCTTCATGTTAATATGGGACTTGTAAATAAACTCATCATAGATACCTGACACCAGACGTGTGTTTCGTCTAGAAAAGACCCATTAGTTATGCTACAATGACAAAATGTTAAAAGCAGATCTCTGCAAAAAGCAAACTAAAGCTTTTAATGTAATGTTGACATGCTAATTAAAAGATTACATTCTGAAAAATTGAGGCAGCACATAGCCTCTATTTAAAGGTGATATTAATTGATAGTTTTTGTTACAGATACAGCATCTAGTATATGTTGCACTCCTCGACAGATGAAGAAAACCCATCAGTATAGGACTGGCCACATGTATGTTCATTACAGTTTGCTTAAGTTTATGTTTATATTTGATAGGCAATACAATAAGTTTGTTTCTGAACAATTTGACAAAAAGATGCTTCATGTTAATATGGGACTTGTAAATAAACTCATCATAGATACCTGACACCAGACGTGTGTTTCGTCTAGAAAAGACCCATTAGTTATGCTACAATGACAAAATGTTAAAAGCAGATCTCTGCAAAAAGCAAACTTAAGCTTTTAATGTAATGTTGACATGCTAATTAAAAGATTAAATTCTGAAAAATTGAAACAGCAAATAGCCTCTATTTAAAGGTGATATTAATTGATAGTTTTTGTTACAGATACAGCATCTAGTATATGTTGCCCTCCTCGACAGATGAAGAAAACCCATCAGTATAGGACTGGCCACATGTATGTTCATTACAGTTTGCTTAAGTTTATGTTTATATTTGATAGGCAATACAATTAGTTTGTTTCTGAACAATTTGACAAAAAGATGCTTCGTGTTAATATGGGACTTGTAAATAAACTCATCATAGATACCTGGTTTAAAATTTATACTGATGCCAGACGTGTGTTTCGTCTAGAAAAGACACACTAGTTATGCTACAATGACAAAATGTTAAAAGCAGATCTCTGCAAAAAGCAAACTTAAGCTTTTAATGTAATGTTGACATGCTAATTAAAAGATTAAATACTGAAAAATTGAAACAGCAAATAGCCTCTATTTAAAGGTGATATTAATTGATAGTTTTTGTTACAGATACAGCATCAAGTATATGTTGCCCTCCTCGACAGATGAAGAAAACCCATCAGTATAGGACTGGCCACATGTATGTTCATTAGTTTGCTTAAGTTTATGTTATATTTGATAGGCAATACAATTAGTTTGTTTCTGAACAATTTGACAAAAAGATGCTTCATGTTAATATGGGACTTGTAAATAAACTCATCATAGATACCTGACACCAGACGTGTGTTTCGTCTAGAAAAGACCCATTAGTTATGCTACAATGACAAAATGTTAAAAGCAGATCTCTGCAAAAAGCAAACTTAAGCTTTTAATGTAATGTTGACATGCTAATTAAAAGATTAAATTCTGAAAAATTGAAACAGCAAATAGCCTCTATTTAAAGGTGATATTAATTGATAGTTTTTGTTACAGATACAGCATCTAGTATATGTTGCCCTCCTCGACAGATGAAGAAAACCCATCAGTATAGGACTGGCCACATGTATGTTCATTAGTTTGCTTATGTTTATGTTTATATTTGATAGGCAATACAATTAGTTTGTTTCTGAACAATTTGACAAAAAGATGCTTCATGTTAATATGGGACTTGTAAATAAACTCATCATAGATACCTGACACCAGACGTGTGTTTCGTCTAGAAAAGACCCATTAGTTATGCTACAATGACAAAATGTTAAAAGCAGATCTCTGCAAAAAGCAAACTAAAGCTTTTAATGTAATGTTGACATGCTAATTAAAAGATTACATTCTGAAAAATTGAGGCAGCACATAGACTCTATTTAAAGGTGATATTAATTGATAGTTTTTGTTACAGATACAGCATCTAGTATATGTTGCCCTCCTCGACAGATGAAGAAAACCCATCAGTATAGGACTGGCCACATGTATGTTCATTACAGTTTGCTTAAGTTTATGTTTATATTTGATAGGCAATACAATTAGTTTGTTTCTGAACAATTTGACAAAAAGATGCTTCATGTTAATATGGGACTTGTAAATAAACTCATCATAGATACCTGACACCAGACGTGTGTTTCGTCTAGAAAAGACCCATTAGTTATGCTACAATGACAAAATGTTAAAAGCAGATCTCTGCAAAAAGCAAACTTAAGCTTTCAATGTAATGTTGACATGCTAATTAAAAGATTAAATTCTGAAAAATTGAAACCGCAAATAGCCTCTATTTAAAGGTGATATTAATTGATAGTTTTTGTTACAGATACAGCATCTAGTATTTGTTGCCCTCCTCGACAGATGAAGAAAACCCATCAGTATAGGACTGGCCACATGTATGTTCATTAGTTTGCTTATGTTTATGTTTATATTTGATAGGCAATACAATTAGTTTGTTTCTGAACAATTTGACAAAAAGATGCTTCATGTTAATATGGGACTTGTAAATAAACTCATCATAGATACCTGACACCAGACGTGTGTTTCGTCTAGAAAAGACCCATTAGTTATGCTACAATGACAAAATGTTAAAAGCAGATCTCTGCAAAAAGCAAACTAAAGCTTTTAATGTAATGTTGACATGCTAATTAAAAGATTACATTCTGAAAAATTGAGGCAGCACATAGCCTCTATTTAAAGGTGATATTAATTGATAGTTTTTGTTACAGATACAGCATCTAGTATATGTTGCCCTCCTCGACAGATGAAGAAAACCCATCAGTATAGGACTGGCCACATGTATGTTCATTACAGTTTGCTTAAGTTTATGTTTATATTTGATAGGCAATACAATAAGTTTGTTTCTGAACAATTTGACAAAAAGATGCTTCATGTTAATATGGGACTTGTAAATAAACTCATCATAGATACCTGGTTTTAAGTTTATACTGATGCCAGACGTGTGTTTCGTCTAGAAAAGACACACTAGTTATGCTACAATGACCAAATGGTAAAAGCAGATCTCTGCAAAAAGCAAACTTAAGCTTTTAATGTAATGTTGAAATGCTAATTAAAAGATTAAATACTGAAAAATTGAAACAGCAAATAGCCTCTATTTAAAGGGGATATTAATTGATAGTTTTTGTTACAGATACAGCATCTAGTATATGTTGCCCTCCTCGACAGATGAAGAAAACCCATCAGTATAGGACTGGCCACATGTATGTTCATTACAGTTTGCTTAAGTTTATGTTTATATTTGATAGGCAATACAATTAGTTTGTTTATGAACAATTTGACAAAAAGATGCTTCATGTTAATATGGGACTTGTAAATAAACTCATCATAGATACCTGACACCAGACGTGTGTTTCGTCTAGAAAAGACCCATTAGTTATGCTACAATGACAAAATGTTAAAAGCAGATCTCTGCAAAAAGCAAACTTAAGCTTTTAATGTAATGTTGACATGCTAATTAAAAGATTAAATTCTGAAAAATTGAAACAGCAAATAGCCTCTATTTAAAGGTGATATTGATTGATAGTTTTTGTTACAGATACAGCATCTAGTATATGTTGCCCTCCTCGACAGATGAAGAAAACCCATCAGTATAGGACTGGCCACATGTATGTTCATTAGTTTGCTTATGTTTATGTTTATATTTGATAGGCAATACAATTAGTTTGTTTCTGAACAATTTGACAAAAAGATGCTTCATGTTAATATGGGACTTGTAAATAAACTCATCATAGATACCTGACACCAGATGTGTGTTTCGTCTAGAAAAGACCCATTAGTTATGCTACAATGACAAAATGTTAAAAGCAGATCTCTGCAAAAAGCAAACTTAAGCTTTCAATGTAATGTTGACATGCTAATTAAAAGATTAAATTCTGAAAAATTGAAACCGCAAATAGCCTCTATTTAAAGGTGATATTAATTGATAGTTTTTGTTACAGATACAGCATCTAGTATTTGTTGCCCTCCTCGACAGATGAAGAAAACCCATCAGTATAGGACTGGCCACATGTATGTTCATTAGTTTGCTTATGTTTATGTTTATATTTGATAGGCAATACAATTAGTTTGTTTCTGAACAATTTGACAAAAAGATGCTTCATGTTAATATGGGACTTGTAAATAAACTCATCATAGATACCTGACACCAGACGTGTGTTTCGTCTAGAAAAGACCCATTAGTTATGCTACAATGACAAAATGTTAAAAGCAGATCTCTGCAAAAAGCAAACTAAAGCTTTTAATGTAATGTTGACATGCTAATTAAAAGATTAAATTCTGAAAAATTGAAACAGCAAATAGCCTCTATTTAAAGGTGATATTAATTGATAGTTTTTGTTACAGATACAGCATCTAGTATATGTTGCCCTCCTCGACAGATGAAGAAAACCCATCAGTATAGGACTGGCCACATGTATGTTCATTACAGTTTGCTTAAGTTTATGTTTATATTTGATAGGCAATACAATAAGTTTGTTTCTGAACAATTTGACAAAAAGATGCTTCATGTTAATATGGGACTTGTAAATAAACTCATCATAGATACCTGGTTTAAAATTTATACTGATGCCAGACGTGTGTTTCGTCTAGAAAAGACACACTAGTTATGCTACAATGACCAAATGGTAAAAGCAGATCTCTGCAAAAAGCAAACTTAAGCTTTTAATGTAATGTTGACATGCTAATTAAAAGATTAAATACTGAAAAATTGAAACAGCAAATAGCCTCTATTTAAAGGTGATATTAATTGATAGTTTTTGTTACAGATACAGCATCTAGTATATGTTGCCCTCCTCGACAGATGAAGAAAACCCATCAGTATAGGACTGGCCACATGTATGTTCATTACAGTTTGCTTAAGTTTATGTTTATATTTGATAGGCAATACAATTAGTTTGTTTCTGAACAATTTGACAAAAAGATGCTTCGTGTTAATATGGGACTTGTATATAAACTCATCATAGATACCTGACACCAGACGTGTGTTTCGTCTAGAAAAGACCCATTAGTTATGCTACAATGACAAAATGTTAAAAGCAGATCTCTGCAAAAAGCAAACTTAAGCTTTCAATGTAATGTTGACATGCTAATTAAAAGATTAAATTCTGAAAAATTGAAACCGCAAATAGCCTCTATTTAAAGGTGATATTAATTGATAGTTTTTGTTACAGATACAGCATCTAGTATTTGTTGCCCTCCTCGACAGATGAAGAAAACCCATCAGTATAGGACTGGCCACATGTATGTTCATTACAGTTTGCTTATGTTTATGTTTATATTTGATAGGCAATACAATTAGTTTGTTTCTGAACAATTTGACAAAAAGATGCTTCATGTTAATATGGGACTTGTAAATAAACTCATCATAGATACCTGACACCAGACGTGTGTTTTTTTTCTAGAAAAGACCCATTAGTTATGCTACAATGACAAAATGTTAAAAGCAGATCTCTGCAAAAAGCAAACTTAAGCTTTTAATGTAATGTTGACATGCTAATTAAAAGATTAAATTCTGAAAAATTGAAACAGCAAATAGCCTCTATTTAAAGGTGATATTAATTGATAGTTTTTGTTACAGATACAGTATCTAGTATATGTTGCCCTCCTCGACAGATGAAGAAAACCCATCAGTATAGGACTGGCCACATGTATGTTCATTACAGTTTGCTTAAGTTTATGTTTATATTTGATAGGCAATACAATTAGTTTGTTTCTAAACAATTTGACAAAAAGATGCTTCATGTTAATATGGGACTTGTAAATAAACTCATCATAGATACCTGGTTTAAAATTTATACTGATGCCAGACGTGTGTTTCGTCTAGAAAAGACACACTAGTTATGCTACAATGACAAAATGTTAAAAGCAGATCTCTGCAAAAAGCAAACTTAAGCTTTTAATGTAATGTTGACATGCTAATTAAAAGATTAAATACTGAAAAATTGAAACAGCAAATAGCCTCTATTTAAAGGTGATATTAATGGATAGTTTTTGTTACAGATACAGTATCTAGTATATGTTGCCCTCCTCGACAGATGAAGAAAACCCATCAGTATAGGACTGGCCACATGTATGTTCATTACAGTTTGCTTAAGTTTATGTTTATATTTGATGGGCAATACAATAAGTTTGTTTCTGAACAATTTGACAAAAAGATGCTTCATGTTAATATGGGACTTGTAAATAAACTCATCATAGATACCTGGTTTAAAATTTATACTGATGCCAGACGTGTGTTTCGTCTAGAAAAGACCCATTAGTTATGCTACAATGACAAAATGTTAAAAGCAGATCTCTGCAAAAAGCAAACTTAAGCTTTCAATGTAATGTTGACATGCTAATTAAAAGATTAAATTCTGAAAAATTGAAACCGCAAATAGCCTCTATTTAAAGGTGATATTAATTGATAGTTTTTGTTACAGATACAGCATCTAGTATTTGTTGCCCTCCTCGACAGATGAAGAAAACCCATCAGTATAGGACTGGCCACATGTATGTTCATTAGTTTGCTTATGTTTATGTTTATATTTGATAGGCAATACAATTAGTTTGTTTCTGAACAATTTGACAAAAAGATGCTTCATGTTAATATGGGACTTGTAAATAAACTCATCATAGATACCTGACACCAGACGTGTGTTTCGTCTAGAAAAGACCCATTAGTTATGCTACAATGACAAAATGTTAAAAGCAGATCTCTGCAAAAAGCAAACTAAAGCTTTTAATGTAATGTTGACATGCTAATTAAAAGATTACATTCTGAAAAATTGAGGCAGCACATAGCCTCTATTTAAAGGTGATATTAATTGATAGTTTTTGTTACAGATACAGCATCTAGTATATGTTGCCCTCCTCGACAGATGAAGAAAACCCATCAGTATAGGACTGGCCACATGTATGTTCATTACAGTTTGCTTAAGTTTATGTTTATATTTGATAGGCAATACAATAAGTTTGTTTCTGAACAATTTGACAAAAAGATGGTTCATGTTAATATGGGACTTGTAAATAAACTCATCATAGATACCTGGTTTAAAATTTATACTGATGCCAGACGTGTGTTTCGTCTAGAAAAGACACACTAGTTATGCTACAATGACCAAATGGTAAAAGCAGATCTCTGCAAAAAGCAAACTTAAGCTTTTAATGTAATGTTGACATGCTAATTAAAAGATTAAATACTGAAAAATTGAAACAGCAAATAGCCTCTATTTAAAGGTGATATTAATTGATAGTTTTTGTTACAGATACAGCATCTAGTATATGTTGCCCTCCTGGACAGATGAAGAAAACCCATCAGTATAGGACTGGCCACATGTATGTTCATTACAGTTTGCTTAAGTTTATGTTTATATTTGATAGGCAATACAATAAGTTTGTTTCTGAACAATTTGACAAAAAGATGCTTCGTGTTAATATTGGACTTGTAAATAAACTCATCATAGATACCTGACACCAGACGTGTGTTTTTTTTCTAGAAAAGACCCATTAGTTATGCTACAATGACAAAATGTTAAAAGCAGATCTCTGCAAAAAGCAAACTTAAGCTTTTAATGTAATGTTGACATGCTAATTAAAAGATTAAATTCTGAAAAATTGAAACAGCAAATAGCCTCTATTTAAAGGTGATATTAATTGATAGTTTTTGTTACAGATACAGCATCTAGTACATGTTGCCCTCCTCGACAGATGAAGAAACCCCATCAGTATAGGACTGGCCACATGTATGTTCATTAGTTTGCTTATGTTTATGTTTATATTTGATAGGCAATACAATTAGTTTGTTTCTGAACAATTTGACAAAAAGATGCTTCATGTTAATATGGGACTTGTAAATAAACTCATCATAGATACCTGACACCAGACGTGTGTTTCGTCTAGAAAAGACCCATTAGTTATGCTACAATGACAAAATGTTAAAAGCAGATCTCTGCAAAAAGCAAACTTAAGCTTTTAATGTAATGTTGACATGCTAATTAAAAGATTAAATTCTGAAAAATTGAAACAGCAAATAGCCTCTATTTAAAGGTGATATTAATTGATAGTTTTTGTTACAGATACAGCATCTAGTATATGTTGCCCTCCTCGACAGATGAAGAAAACCCATCAGTATAGGACTGGCCACATGTATGTTCATTACAGTTTGCTTAAGTTTATGTTTATATTTGATAGGCAATACAATTAGTTTGTTTCTAAACAATTTGACAAAAAGATGCTTCATGTTAATATGGGACTTGTAAATAAACTCATCATAGATACCTGGTTTAAAATTTATACTGATGCCAGACGTGTGTTTCGTCTAGAAAAGACACACTAGTTATGCTACAATGACAAAATGTTAAAAGCAGATCTCTGCAAAAAGCAAACTTAAGCTTTTAATGTAATGTTAACATGCTAATTAAAAGATTAAATACTGAAAAATTGAAACAGCAAATAGCCTCTATTTAAAGGTGATAGTAATTGATAGTTTTTGTTACAGATACAGCATCTAGTATATGTTGCCCTCCTGGACAGATGAAGAAAACCCATCAGTATAGGACTGGCCACATGTATGTTCATTAGTTTGCTTATGTTTATGTTTATATTTGATAGGCAATACAATTAGTTTGTTTCTGAACAATTTGACAAAAAGATGCTTCATGTTAATATGGGACTTGTAAATAAACTCATCATAGATACCTGACACCAGACGTGTGTTTTTTTTCTAGAAAAGACCCATTAGTTATGCTACAATGACAAAATGTTAAAAGCAGATCTCTGCAAAAAGCAAACTTAAGCTTTTAATGTAATGTTGACATGCTAATTAAAAGATTAAATACTGAAAAATTGAAACAGCAAATAGCCTCTATTTAAAGGTGATATTAATTGATAGTTTTTGTTACAGATACAGCATCTAGTATATGTTGCCCTCCTCGACAGATGAAGAAAACCCATCAGTATAGGACTGGCCACATGTATGTTCATTAGTTTGCTTATGTTTATGTTTATATTTGATAGGCAATACAATTAGTTTGTTTCTGAACAATTTGACAAAAAGATGCTTCATGTTAATATGGGACTTGTAAATAAACTCATCATAGATACCTGACACCAGACGTGTGTTTCGTCTAGAAAAGACCCATTAGTTATGCTACAATGACAAAATGTTAAAAGCAGATCTCTGCAAAAAGCAAACTTAAGCTTTCAATGTAATGTTGACATGCTAATTAAAAGATTAAATTCTGAAAAAATGAAACCGCAAATAGCCTCTATTTAAAGGTGATATTAATTGATAGTTTTTGTTACAGATACAGCATCTAGTATTTGTTGCCCTCCTCGACAGATGAAGAAAACCCATCAGTATAGGACTGGCCACATGTATGTTCATTAGTTTGCTTATGTTTATGTTTATATTTGATAGGCAATACAATTAGTTTGTTTCTGAACAATTTGACAAAAAGATGCTTCATGTTAATATGGGACTTGTAAATAAACTCATCATAGATACCTGACACCAGACGTGTGTTTCGTCTAGAAAAGACCCATTAGTTATGCTACAATGACAAAATGTTAAAAGCAGATCTCTGCAAAAAGCAAACTAAAGCTTTTAATGTAATGTTGACATGCTAATTAAAAGATTACATTCTGAAAAATTGAGGCAGCACATAGCCTCTATTTAAAGGTGATATTAATTGATAGTTTTTGTTACAGATACAGCATCTAGTATATGTTGCCCTCCTCGACAGATGAAGAAAACCCATCAGTATAGGACTGGCCACATGTATGTTCATTACAGTTTGCTTAAGTTTATGTTTATATTTGATAGGCAATACAATAAGTTTGTTTCTGAACAATTTGACAAAAAGATGCTTCATGTTAATATGGGACTTGTAAATAAACTCATCATAGATACCTGGTTTTAAGTTTATACTGATGCCAGACGTGTGTTTCGTCTAGAAAAGACACACTAGTTATGCTACAATGACCAAATGGTAAAAGCAGATCTCTGCAAAAAGCAAACTTAAGCTTTTAATGTAATGTTGACATGCTAATTAAAAGATTAAATACTGAAAAATTGAAACAGCAAATAGCCTCTATTTAAAGGGGATATTAATTGATAGTTTTTGTTACAGATACAGCATCTAGTATATGTTGCCCTCCTCGACAGATGAAGAAAACCCATCAGTATAGGACTGGCCACATGTATGTTCATTACAGTTTGCTTAAGTTTATGTGTATATTTGATAGGCAATACAATTAGTTTGTTTATGAACAATTTGACAAAAAGATGCTTCATGTTAATATGGGACTTGTAAATAAACTCATCATAGATACCTGACACCAGACGTGTGTTTCGTCTAGAAAAGACCCATTAGTTATGCTACAATGACAAAATGTTAAAAGCAGATCTCTGCAAAAAGCAAACTTAAGCTTTTAATGTAATGTTGACATGCTAATTAAAAGATTAAATTCTGAAAAATTGAAACAGCAAATAGCCTCTATTTAAAGGTGATATTAATTGATAGTTTTTGTTACAGATACAGCATCTAGTATATGTTGCCCTCCTCGACAGATGAAGAAAACCCATCAGTATAGGACTGGCCACATGTATGTTCATTAGTTTGCTTATGTTTATGTTTATATTTGATAGGCAATACAATTAGTTTGTTTCTGAACAATTTGACAAAAAGATGCTTCATGTTAATATGGGACTTGTAAATAAACTCATCATAGATACCTGACACCAGATGTGTGTTTCGTCTAGAAAAGACCCATTAGTTATGCTACAATGACAAAATGTTAAAAGCAGATCTCTGCAAAAAGCAAACTTAAGCTTTCAATGTAATGTTGACATGCTAATTAAAAGATTAAATTCTGAAAAATTGAAACCGCAAATAGCCTCTATTTAAAGGTGATATTAATTGATAGTTTTTGTTACAGATACAGCATCTAGTATTTGTTGCCCTCCTCGACAGATGAAGAAAACCCATCAGTATAGGACTGGCCACATGTATGTTCATTAGTTTGCTTATGTTTATGTTTATATTTGATAGGCAATACAATTAGTTTGTTTCTGAACAATTTGACAAAAAGATGCTTCATGTTAATATGGGACTTGTAAATAAACTCATCATAGATACCTGACACCAGACGTGTGTTTTTTTTCTAGAAAAGACCCATTAGTTATGCTACAATGACAAAATGTTAAAAGCAGATCTCTGCAAAAAGCAAACTTAAGCTTTTAATGTAATGTTGACATGCTAATTAAAAGATTAAATTCTGAAAAATTGAAACAGCAAATAGCCTCTATTTAAAGGTGATATTAATTGATAGTTTTTGTTACAGATACAGTATCTAGTATATGTTGCCCTCCTCGACAGATGAAGAAAACCCATCAGTATAGGACTGGCCACATGTATGTTCATTACAGTTTGCTTAAGTTTATGTTTATATTTGATAGGCAATACAATTAGTTTGTTTCTAAACAATTTGACAAAAAGATGCTTCATGTTAATATGGGACTTGTAAATAAACTCATCATAGATACCTGGTTTAAAATTTATACTGATGCCAGACGTGTGTTTCGTCTAGAAAAGACACACTAGTTATGCTACAATGACAAAATGTTAAAAGCAGATCTCTGCAAAAAGCAAACTTAAGCTTTTAATGTAATGTTGACATGCTAATTAAAAGATTAAATACTGAAAAATTGAAACAGCAAATAGCCTCTATTTAAAGGTGATATTAATTGATAGTTTTTGTTACAGATACAGTATCTAGTATATGTTGCCCTCCTCGACAGATGAAGAAAACCCATCAGTATAGGACTGGCCACATGTATGTTCATTACAGTTTGCTTAAGTTTATGTTTATATTTGATGGGCAATACAATAAGTTTGTTTCTGAACAATTTGACAAAAAGATGCTTCATGTTAATATGGGACTTGTAAATAAACTCATCATAGATACCTGGTTTAAAATTTATACTGATGCCAGACGTGTGTTTCGTCTAGAAAAGACCCATTAGTTATGCTACAATGACAAAATGTTAAAAGCAGATCTCTGCAAAATGCAAACTTAAGCTTTTAATGTAATGTTGACATGCTAATTAAAAGATTAAATTCTGAAAAATTGAAACAGCAAATAGCCTCTATTTAAAGGTGATATTAATTGATAGTTTTTGTTACAGATACAGCATCTAGTATATGTTGCCCTCCTCGACAGATGAAGAAAACCCATCAGTATAGGACTGGCCACATGTATGTTCATTACAGTTTGCTTAAGTTTATGTTTATATTTGATAGGCAATACAATTAGTTTGTTTCTGAACAATTTGACAAAAAGATGCTTCGTGTTAATATGGGACTTGTAAATAAACTCATCATAGATACCTGGTTTAAAATTTATACTGATGCCAGACGTGTGTTTCGTCTAGAAAAGACACACTAGTTATGCTACAATGACCAAATGGTAAAAGCAGATCTCTGCAAAAAGCAAACTTAAGCTTTTAATGTAATGTTGACATGCTAATTAAAAGATTAAATACTGAAAAATTGAAACAGCAAATAGCCTCTATTTAAAGGTGATATTAATTGATAGTTTTTGTTACAGATACAGCATCTAGTATATGTTGCCCTCCTGGACAGATGAAGAAAACCCATCAGTATAGGACTGGCCACATGTATGTTCATTACAGTTTGCTTAAGTTTATGTTTATATTTGATAGGCAATACAATAAGTTTGTTTCTGAACAATTTGACAAAAAGATGCTTCGTGTTAATATTGGACTTGTAAATAAACTCATCATAGATACCTGACACCAGACGTGTGTTTTTTTTCTAGAAAAGACCCATTAGTTATGCTACAATGACAAAATGTTAAAAGCAGATCTCTGCAAAAAGCAAACTTAAGCTTTTAATGTAATGTTGACATGCTAATTAAAAGATTAAATTCTGAAAAATTGAAACAGCAAATAGCCTCTATTTAAAGGTGATATTAATTGATAGTTTTTGTTACAGATACAGCATCTAGTACATGTTGCCCTCCTCGACAGATGAAGAAACCCCATCAGTATAGGACTGGCCACATGTATGTTCATTAGTTTGCTTATGTTTATGTTTATATTTGATAGGCAATACAATTAGTTTGTTTCTGAACAATTTGACAAAAAGATGCTTCATGTTAATATGGGACTTGTAAATAAACTCATCATAGATACCTGACACCAGACGTGTGTTTCGTCTAGAAAAGACCCATTAGTTATGCTACAATGACAAAATGTTAAAAGCAGATCTCTGCAAAAAGCAAACTTAAGCTTTTAATGTAATGTTGACATGCTAATTAAAAGATTAAATTCTGAAAAATTGAAACAGCAAATAGCCTCTATTTAAAGGTGATATTAATTGATAGTTTTTGTTACAGATACAGCATCTAGTATATGTTGCCCTCCTCGACAGATGAAGAAAACCCATCAGTATAGGACTGGCCACATGTATGTTCATTACAGTTTGCTTAAGTTTATGTTTATATTTGATAGGCAATACAATTAGTTTGTTTCTAAACAATTTGACAAAAAGATGCTTCATGTTAATATGGGACTTGTAAATAAACTCATCATAGATACCTGGTTTAAAATTTATACTGATGCCAGACGTGTGTTTCGTCTAGAAAAGACACACTAGTTATGCTACAATGACAAAATGTTAAAAGCAGATCTCTGCAAAAAGCAAACTTAAGCTTTTAATGTAATGTTAACATGCTAATTAAAAGATTAAATACTGAAAAATTGAAACAGCAAATAGCCTCTATTTAAAGGTGATAGTAATTGATAGTTTTTGTTACAGATACAGCATCTAGTATATGTTGCCCTCCTGGACAGATGAAGAAAACCCATCAGTATAGGACTGGCCACATGTATGTTCATTAGTTTGCTTATGTTTATGTTTATATTTGATAGGCAATACAATTCGTTTGTTTCTGAACAATTTGACAAAAAGATGCTTCATGTTAATATGGGACTTGTAAATAAACTCATCATAGATACCTGACACCAGACGTGTGTTTTTTTTCTAGAAAAGACCCATTAGTTATGCTACAATGACAAAATGTTAAAAGCAGATCTCTGCAAAAAGCAAACTTAAGCTTTTAATGTAATGTTGACATGCTAATTAAAAGATTAAATACTGAAAAATTGAAACAGCAAATAGCCTCTATTTAAAGGTGATATTAATTGATAGTTTTTGTTACAGATACAGCATCTAGTATATGTTGCCCTCCTCGACAGATGAAGAAAACCCATCAGTATAGGACTGGCCACATGTATGTTCATTAGTTTGCTTATGTTTATGTTTATATTTGATAGGCAATACAATTAGTTTGTTTCTGAACAATTTGACAAAAAGATGCTTCATGTTAATATGGGACTTGTAAATAAACTCATCATAGATACCTGACACCAGACGTGTGTTTCGTCTAGAAAAGACCCATTAGTTATGCTACAATGACAAAATGTTAAAAGCAGATCTCTGCAAAAAGCAAACTTAAGCTTTCAATGTAATGTTGACATGCTAATTAAAAGATTAAATTCTGAAAAAATGAAACCGCAAATAGCCTCTATTTAAAGGTGATATTAATTGATAGTTTTTGTTACAGATACAGCATCTAGTATTTGTTGCCCTCCTCGACAGATGAAGAAAACCCATCAGTATAGGACTGGCCACATGTATGTTCATTAGTTTGCTTATGTTTATGTTTATATTTGATAGGCAATACAATTAGTTTGTTTCTGAACAATTTGACAAAAAGATGCTTCATGTTAATATGGGACTTGTAAATAAACTCATCATAGATACCTGACACCAGACGTGTGTTTCGTCTAGAAAAGACCCATTAGTTATGCTACAATGACAAAATGTTAAAAGCAGATCTCTGCAAAAAGCAAACTAAAGCTTTTAATGTAATGTTGACATGCTAATTAAAAGATTACATTCTGAAAAATTGAGGCAGCACATAGCCTCTATTTAAAGGTGATATTAATTGATAGTTTTTGTTACAGATACAGCATCTAGTATATGTTGCCCTCCTCGACAGATGAAGAAAACCCATCAGTATAGGACTGGCCACATGTATGTTCATTACAGTTTGCTTAAGTTTATGTTTATATTTGATAGGCAATACAATAAGTTTGTTTCTGAACAATTTGACAAAAAGATGCTTCATGTTAATATGGGACTTGTAAATAAACTCATCATAGATACCTGGTTTTAAGTTTATACTGATGCCAGACGTGTGTTTCGTCTAGAAAAGACACACTAGTTATGCTACAATGACCAAATGGTAAAAGCAGATCTCTGCAAAAAGCAAACTTAAGCTTTTAATGTAATGTTGACATGCTAATTAAAAGATTAAATACTGAAAAATTGAAACAGCAAATAGCCTCTATTTAAAGGGGATATTAATTGATAGTTTTTGTTACAGATACAGCATCTAGTATATGTTGCCCTCCTCGACAGATGAAGAAAACCCATCAGTATAGGACTGGCCACATGTATGTTCATTACAGTTTGCTTAAGTTTATGTTTATATTTGATAGGCAATACAATTAGTTTGTTTATGAACAATTTGACAAAAAGATGCTTCATGTTAATATGGGACTTGTAAATAAACTCATCATAGATACCTGACACCAGACGTGTGTTTCGTCTAGAAAAGACCCATTAGTTATGCTACAATGACAAAATGTTAAAAGCAGATCTCTGCAAAAAGCAAACTTAAGCTTTTAATGTAATGTTGACATGCTAATTAAAAGATTAAATTCTGAAAAATTGAAACAGCAAATAGCCTCTATTTAAAGGTGATATTAATTGATAGTTTTTGTTACAGATACAGCATCTAGTATATGTTGCCCTCCTCGACAGATGAAGAAAACCCATCAGTATAGGACTGGCCACATGTATGTTCATTAGTTTGCTTATGTTTATGTTTATATTTGATAGGCAATACAATTAGTTTGTTTCTGAACAATTTGACAAAAAGATGCTTCATGTTAATATGGGACTTGTAAATAAACTCATCATAGATACCTGACACCAGATGTGTGTTTCGTCTAGAAAAGACCCATTAGTTATGCTACAATGACAAAATGTTAAAAGCAGATCTCTGCAAAAAGCAAACTTAAGCTTTCAATGTAATGTTGACATGCTAATTAAAAGATTAAATTCTGAAAAATTGAAACCGCAAATAGCCTCTATTTAAAGGTGATATTAATTGATAGTTTTTGTTACAGATACAGCATCTAGTATTTGTTGCCCTCCTCGACAGATGAAGAAAACCCATCAGTATAGGACTGGCCACATGTATGTTCATTAGTTTGCTTATGTTTATGTTTATATTTGATAGGCAATACAATTAGTTTGTTTCTGAACAATTTGACAAAAAGATGCTTCATGTTAATATGGGACTTGTAAATAAACTCATCATAGATACCTGACACCAGACGTGTGTTTCGTCTAGAAAAGACCCATTAGTTATGCTACAATGACAAAATGTTAAAAGCAGATCTCTGCAAAAAGCAAACTAAAGCTTTTAATGTAATGTTGACATGCTAATTAAAAGATTAAATTCTGAAAAATTGAAACAGCAAATAGCCTCTATTTAAAGGTGATATTAATTGATAGTTTTTGTTACAGATACAGCATCTAGTATATGTTGCCCTCCTCGACAGATGAAGAAAACCCATCAGTATAGGACTGGCCACATGTATGTTCATTACAGTTTGCTTAAGTTTATGTTTATATTTGATAGGCAATACAATAAGTTTGTTTCTGAACAATTTGACAAAAAGATGCTTCATGTTAATATGGGACTTGTAAATAAACTCATCATAGATACCTGGTTTAAAATTTATACTGATGCCAGACGTGTGTTTCGTCTAGAAAAGACACACTAGTTATGCTACAATGACCAAATGGTAAAAGCAGATCTCTGCAAAAAGCAAACTTAAGCTTTTAATGTAATGTTGACATGCTAATTAAAAGATTAAATACTGAAAAATTGAAACAGCAAATAGCCTCTATTTAAAGGTGATATTAATTGATAGTTTTTGTTACAGATACAGCATCTAGTATATGTTGCCCTCCTCGACAGATGAAGAAAACCCATCAGTATAGGACTGGCCACATGTATGTTCATTACAGTTTGCTTAAGTTTATGTTTATATTTGATAGGCAATACAATTAGTTTGTTTCTGAACAATTTGACAAAAAGATGCTTCGTGTTAATATGGGACTTGTATATAAACTCATCATAGATACCTGACACCAGACGTGTGTTTCGTCTAGAAAAGACCCATTAGTTATGCTACAATGACAAAATGTTAAAAGCAGATCTCTGCAAAAAGCAAACTTAAGCTTTCAATGTAATGTTGACATGCTAATTAAAAGATTAAATTCTGAAAAATTGAAACCGCAAATAGCCTCTATTTAAAGGTGATATTAATTGATAGTTTTTGTTACAGATACAGCATCTAGTATTTGTTGCCCTCCTCGACAGATGAAGAAAACCCATCAGTATAGGACTGGCCACATGTATGTTCATTACAGTTTGCTTATGTTTATGTTTATATTTGATAGGCAATACAATTAGTTTGTTTCTGAACAATTTGACAAAAAGATGCTTCATGTTAATATGGGACTTGTAAATAAACTCATCATAGATACCTGACACCAGACGTGTGTTTTTTTTCTAGAAAAGACCCATTAGTTATGCTACAATGACAAAATGTTAAAAGCAGATCTCTGCAAAAAGCAAACTTAAGCTTTTAATGTAATGTTGACATGCTAATTAAAAGATTAAATTCTGAAAAATTGAAACAGCATATAGCCTCTATTTAAAGGTGATATTAATTAATAGTTTTTGTTACAGATACAGTATCTAGTATATGTTGCCCTCCTCGACAGATGAAGAAAACCCATCAGTATAGGACTGGCCACATGTATGTTCATTACAGTTTGCTTAAGTTTATGTTTATATTTGATAGGCAATACAATTAGTTTGTTTCTAAACAATTTGACAAAAAGATGCTTCATGTTAATATGGGACTTGTAAATAAACTCATCATAGATACCTGGTTTAAAATTTATACTGATGCCAGACGTGTGTTTCGTCTAGAAAAGACACACTAGTTATGCTACAATGACAAAATGTTAAAAGCAGATCTCTGCAAAAAGCAAACTTAAGCTTTTAATGTAATGTTGACATGCTAATTAAAAGATTAAATACTGAAAAATTGAAACAGCAAATAGCCTCTATTTAAAGGTGATATTAATTGATAGTTTTTGTTACAGATACAGTATCTAGTATATGTTGCCCTCCTCGACAGATGAAGAAAACCCATCAGTATAGGACTGGCCACATGTATGTTCATTACAGTTTGCTTAAGTTTATGTTTATATTTGATGGGCAATACAATAAGTTTGTTTCTGAACAATTTGACAAAAAGATGCTTCATGTTAATATGGGACTTGTAAATAAACTCATCATAGATACCTGACACCAGACGTGTGTTTCGTCTAGAAAAGACCCATTAGTTATGCTACAATGACAAAATGTTAAAAGCAGATCTCTGCAAAAAGCAAACTTAAGCTTTCAATGTAATGTTGACATGCTAATTAAAAGATTAAATTCTGAAAAATTGAAACCGCAAATAGCCTCTATTTAAAGGTGATATTAATTGATAGTTTTTGTTACAGATACAGCATCTAGTATTTGTTGCCCTCCTCGACAGATGAAGAAAACCCATCAGTATAGGACTGGCCACATGTATGTTCATTACAGTTTGCTTATGTTTATGTTTATATTTGATAGGCAATACAATTAGTTTGTTTCTGAACAATTTGACAAAAAGATGCTTCATGTTAATATGGGACTTGTAAATAAACTCATCATAGATACCTGACACCAGACGTGTGTTTTTTTTCTAGAAAAGACCCATTAGTTATGCTACAATGACAAAATGTTAAAAGCAGATCTCTGCAAAAAGCAAACTTAAGCTTTTAATGTAATGTTGACATGCTAATTAAAAGATTAAATTCTGAAAAATTGAAACAGCAAATAGCCTCTATTTAAAGGTGATATTAATTGATAGTTTTTGTTACAGATACAGCATCTAGTATATGTTGCCCTCCTCGACAGATGAAGAAAACCCATCAGTTTAGGACTGGCCACATGTATGTTCATTACAGTTTGCTTAAGTTTATGTTTATATTTGATAGGCAATACAATTAGTTTGTTTCTGAACAATTTGACAAAAATGACAAAGTGTTAAAAGCAGATCTCTGCAAAAAGCAAACTAAAGCTTTTAATGTAATGTTGACATGCTAATTAAAAGATTACATTCTGAAAAATTGAGGCAGCACATAGCCTCTATTTAAAGGTGATATTAATTGATAGTTTTTGTTACAGATACAGCATCTAGTATATGTTGCCCTCCTCGACAGATGAAGAAAACCCATCAGTATAGGACTGGCCACATGTATGTTCATTACAGTTTGCTTAAGTTTATGTTTATATTTGATAGGCAATACAATAAGTTTGTTTCTGAACAATTTGACAAAAAGATGCTTCATGTTAATATGGGACTTGTAAATAAACTCATCATAGATACCTGGTTTAAAATTTATACTGATGCCAGACGTGTGTTTCGTCTAGAAAAGACACACTAGTTATGCTACAATGACCAAATGGTAAAAGCAGATCTCTACAAAAAGCAAACTTAAGCTTTTAATGTAATGTTGACATGCTAATTAAAAGATTAAATACTGAAAAATTGAAACAGCAAATAGCCTCTATTTAAAGGTGATATTAATTGATAGTTTTTGTTACAGATACAGCATCTAGTATATGTTGCCCTCCTCGACAGATGAAGAAAACCCATCAGTATAGGACTGGCCACATGTATGTTCATTACAGTTTGCTTATGTTTATGTTTATATTTGATAGGCAATACAATTAGTTTGTTTCTGAACAATTTGACAAAAAGATGCTTCATGTTAATATGGGACTTGTAAATAAACTCATCATAGATACCTGGTTTAAAATTTATACTGATGCCAGACGTGTGTTTCGTCTAGAAAAGACACACTAGTTATGCTACAATGACAAAATGTTAAAAGCAGATCTCTGCAAAAAGCAAACTTAAGCTTTTAATGTAATGTTGACATGCTAATTAAAAGATTACATTCTGAAAAATTGAGACAGCACATAGCCTCTATTTAAAGGTGATATTAATTGATAGTTTTTGTTACAGATACAGCATCTAATATATGTTGCCCTCCTCGACAGATGAAGAAAACCCATCAGTATAGGACTGGCCACATGTATGTTCATTACAGTTTGCTTAAGTTTATGTTTATATTTGATAGGCAATACAATTAGTTTGTTTCTGAACAATTTGACAAAAAGATGCTTCATGTTAATATGGGACTTGTAAATAAACTCATCATAGATACCTGGTTTAAAATTTATACTGATGCCAGACGTGTGTTTCGTCTAGAAAAGACACACTAGTTATGCTACAACGACAAAATGTTAAAAGCAGATCTCTGCAAAAAGCAAACTTATGCTTTTAATGTAATGTTGACATGCTAATTAAAAGATTAAATACTGAAAAATTGAAACAGCAAATAGCCTCTATTTAAAGGTGATATTAATTGATAGTTTTTGTTACAGATACAGCATCTAGTATATGTTGCCCTCCTCGACAGATGAAGAAAATCCATCAGTATAGGACTGGCCACATGTATGTTCATTAGTTTGCTTAAGTTTATGTTTATATTTGATAGGCAATACAATTAGTTTGTTTCTGAACAATTTGACAAAAAGATGCTTCATGTTAATATGGGACTTGTAAATAAACTCATCATAGATACCTGACACCAGACGTGTGTTTTTTTTCTAGAAAAGACCCATTAGTTATGCTACAATGACAAAATGTTAAAAGCAGATCTCTGCAAAAAGCAAACTTAAGCTTTTAATGTAATGTTGACATGCTAATTAAAAGATTAAATTCTGAAAAATTGAGACAGCAAATAGCCTCTATTTAAAGGTGATATTAATTGATAGTTTTTGTTACAGATACAGCATCTAGTATATGTTGCCCTCCTCGACAGATGAAGAAAACCCATCAGTTTAGGACTGGCCACATGTATGTTCATTACAGTTTGCTTAAGTTTATGTTTATATTTGATAGGCAATACAATTAGTTTGTTTCTGAACAATTTGACAAAAATGACAAAGTGTTAAAAGCAGATCTCTGCAAAAAGCAAACTAAAGCTTTTAATGTAATGTTGACATGCTAATTAAAAGATTACATTCTGAAAAATTGAGGCAGCACATAGCCTCTATTTAAAGGTGATATTAATTGATAGTTTTTGTTACAGATACAGCATCTAGTATATGTTGCCCTCCTCGACAGATGAAGAAAACCCATCAGTATAGGACTGGCCACATGTATGTTCATTACAGTTTGCTTAAGTTTATGTTTATATTTGATAGGCAATACAATAAGTTTGTTTCTGAACAATTTGACAAAAAGATGCTTCATGTTAATATGGGACTTGTAAATAAACTCATCATAGATACCTGGTTTAAAATTTATACTGATGCCAGACGTGTGTTTCGTCTAGAAAAGACACACTAGTTATGCTACAATGACCAAATGGTAAAAGCAGATCTCTACAAAAAGCAAACTTAAGCTTTTAATGTAATGTTGACATGCTAATTAAAAGATTAAATACTGAAAAATTGAAACAGCAAATAGCCTCTATTTAAAGGTGATATTAATTGATAGTTTTTGTTACAGATACAGCATCTAGTATATGTTGCCCTCCTCGACAGATGAAGAAAACCCATCAGTATAGGACTGGCCACATGTATGTTCATTACAGTTTGCTTATGTTTATGTTTATATTTGATAGGCAATACAATTAGTTTGTTTCTGAACAATTTGACAAAAAGATGCTTCATGTTAATATGGGACTTGTAAATAAACTCATCATAGATACCTGGTTTAAAATTTATACTGATGCCAGACGTGTGTTTCGTCTAGAAAAGACACACTAGTTATGCTACAATGACAAAATGTTAAAAGCAGATCTCTGCAAAAAGCAAACTTAAGCTTTTAATGTAATGTTGACATGCTAATTAAAAGATTACATTCTGAAAAATTGAGACAGCACATAGCCTCTATTTAAAGGTGATATTAATTGATAGTTTTTGTTACAGATACAGCATCTAATATATGTTGCCCTCCTCGACAGATGAAGAAAACCCATCAGTATAGGACTGGCCACATGTATGTTCATTACAGTTTGCTTAAGTTTATGTTTATATTTGATAGGCAATACAATTAGTTTGTTTCTGAACAATTTGACAAAAAGATGCTTCATGTTAATATGGGACTTGTAAATAAACTCATCATAGATACCTGGTTTAAAATTTATACTGATGCCAGACGTGTGTTTCGTCTAGAAAAGACACACTAGTTATGCTACAACGACAAAATGTTAAAAGCAGATCTCTGCAAAAAGCAAACTTATGCTTTTAATGTAATGTTGACATGCTAATTAAAAGATTAAATACTGAAAAATTGAAACAGCAAATAGCCTCTATTTAAAGGTGATATTAATTGATAGTTTTTGTTACAGATACAGCATCTAGTATATGTTGCCCTCCTCGACAGATGAAGAAAATCCATCAGTATAGGACTGGCCACATGTATGTTCATTAGTTTGCTTATGTTTATGTTTATATTTGATAGGCAATACAATTAGTTTGTTTCTGAACAATTTGACAAAAAGATGCTTCATGTTAATATGGGACTTGTAAATAAACTCATCATAGATACCTGACACCAGACGTGTGTTTCGTCTAGAAAAGACCCATTAGTTATGCTACAATGACAAAATGTTAAAAGCAGATCTCTGCAAAAAGCAAACTTAAGCTTTTAATGTAATGTTGACATGCTAATTAAAAGATTACATTCTGAAAAATTGAGACAGCAAATAGCCTCTATTTAAAGGTGATATTAATTAATAGTTTTTGTTACAGATACAGCATCTAGTATATGTTGCCCTCCTCGACAGATGAAGAAAACCCATCAGTATAGGACTGGCCACATGTATGTTCATTACAGTTTGCTTATGTTTATGTTTATATTTGATAGGCAATACAATTAGTTTGTTTCTGAACAATTTGACAAAAAGATGCTTCATGTTAATATGGGACTTGTAAATAAACTCATCATAGATACCTGACACCAGACGTGTGTTTCGTCTAGAAAAGACCCATTAGTTATGGCTACAATGACAAAATGTTAAAAGCAGATCTCTGCAAAAAGCAAACTTAAGCTTTTAATGTAATGTTGACATGCTAATTAAAAGATTAAATTCTGAAAAATTGAAACAGCAAATATCCTCTATTTAAAGGTGATATTAATTGATAGTTTTTGTTACAGATACAGTATCTAGTATATGTTGCCCTCCTCGACAGATGAAGAAAACCCATCAGTATAGGACTGGCCACATGTATGTTCATTACAGTTTGCTTAAGTTTATGTTTATATTTGATAGGCAATACAATAAGTTTGTTTCTGAACAATTTGACAAAAAGATGCTTCATGTTAATATGGGACTTGTAAATAAACTCATCATAGATACCTGGTTTAAAATTTATACTGATGCCAGACGTGTGTTTCGTCTAGAAAAGACACACTAGTTATGCTACAACGACAAAATGTTAAAAGCAGATCTCTGCAAAAAGCAAACTTATGCTTTTAATGTAATGTTGACATGCTAATTAAAAGATTAAATACTGAAAAATTGAAACAGCAAATAGCCTCTATTTAAAGGTGATATTAATTGATAGTTTTTGTTACAGATACAGCATCTAGTATATGTTGCCCTCCTCGACAGATGAAGAAAACCCATCAGTATAGGACTGGCCACATGTATGTTCATTAGTTTGCTTAAGTTTATGTTTATATTTGATAGGCAATACAATTAGTTTGTTTCTGAACAATTTGACAAAAAGATGCTTCATGTTAATATGGGACTTGTAAATAAACTCATCATAGATACCTGACACCAGACGTGTGTTTCGTCTAGAAAAGACCCATTAGTTATGCTACAATGACAAAATGTTAAAAGCAGATCTCTGCAAAAAGCAAACTTAAGCTTTTAATGTAATGTTGACATGCTAATTAAAAGATTAAATTCTGAAAAATTGAAACAGCAAATAGCCTCTATTTAAAGGTGATATTAATTGATAGTTTTTGTTACAGATACAGCATCTAGTATATGTTGCCCTCCTCGACAGATGAAGAAAACCCATCAGTATAGGACTGGCCACATGTATGTTCATTAGTTTGCTTATGTTTATGTTTATATTTGATAGGCAATACAATTAGTTTGTTTCTGAACAATTTGACAAAAAGATGCTTCATCTTAATATGGGACTTGTAAATAAACTCATCATAGATACCTGACACCAGACGTGTGTTTCGTCTAGAAAAGACCCATTAGTTATGCTACAATGACAAAATGTTAAAAGCAGATCTCTGCAAAAAGCAAACTTAAGCTTTCAATGTAATGTTGACATGCTAATTAAAAGATTAAATTCTGAAAAATTGAAACCGCAAATAGCCTCTATTTAAAGGTGATATTAATTGATAGTTTTTGTTACAGATACAGCATCTAGTATTTGTTGCCCTCCTCGACAGATGAAGAAAACCCATCAGTATAGGACTGGCCACATGTATGTTCATTACAGTTTGCTTATGTTTATGTTTATATTTGATAGGCAATACAATTAGTTTGTTTCTGAACAATTTGACAAAAAGATGCTTCATGTTAATATGGGACTTGTAAATAAACTCATCATAGATACCTGACACCAGACGTGTGTTTTTTTTCTAGAAAAGACCCATTAGTTATGCTACAATGACAAAATGTTAAAAGCAGATCTCTGCAAAAAGCAAACTTAAGCTTTTAATGTAATGTTGACATGCTAATTAAAAGATTAAATTCTGAAAAATTGAAACAGCAAATAGCCTCTATTTAAAGGTGATATTAATTGATAGTTTTTGTTACAGATACAGCATCTAGTATATGTTGCCCTCCTCGACAGATGAAGAAAACCCATCAGTTTAGGACTGGCCACATGTATGTTCATTACAGTTTGCTTAAGTTTATGTTTATATTTGATAGGCAATACAATTAGTTTGTTTCTGAACAATTTGACAAAAATGACAAAGTGTTAAAAGCAGATCTCTGCAAAAAGCAAACTAAAGCTTTTAATGTAATGTTGACATGCTAATTAAAAGATTACATTCTGAAAAATTGAGGCAGCACATAGCCTCTATTTAAAGGTGATATTAATTGATAGTTTTTGTTACAGATACAGCATCTAGTATATGTTGCCCTCCTCGACAGATGAAGAAAACCCATCAGTATAGGACTGGCCACATGTATGTTCATTACAGTTTGCTTAAGTTTATGTTTATATTTGATAGGCAATACAATAAGTTTGTTTCTGAACAATTTGACAAAAAGATGCTTCATGTTAATATGGGACTTGTAAATAAACTCATCATAGATACCTGGTTTAAAATTTATACTGATGCCAGACGTGTGTTTCGTCTAGAAAAGACACACTAGTTATGCTACAATGACCAAATGGTAAAAGCAGATCTCTACAAAAAGCAAACTTAAGCTTTTAATGTAATGTTGACATGCTAATTAAAAGATTAAATACTGAAAAATTGAAACAGCAAATAGCCTCTATTTAAAGGTGATATTAATTGATAGTTTTTGTTACAGATACAGCATCTAGTATATGTTGCCCTCCTCGACAGATGAAGAAAACCCATCAGTATAGGACTGGCCACATGTATGTTCATTACAGTTTGCTTATGTTTATGTTTATATTTGATAGGCAATACAATTAGTTTGTTTCTGAACAATTTGACAAAAAGATGCTTCATGTTAATATGGGACTTGTAAATAAACTCATCATAGATACCTGGTTTAAAATTTATACTGATGCCAGACGTGTGTTTCGTCTAGAAAAGACACACTAGTTATGCTACAATGACAAAATGTTAAAAGCAGATCTCTGCAAAAGCAAACTTAAGCTTTTAATGTAATGTTGACATGCTAATTAAAAGATTACATTCTGAAAAATTGAGACAGCACATAGCCTCTATTTAAAGGTGATATTAATTGATAGTTTTTGTTACAGATACAGCATCTAATATATGTTGCCCTCCTCGACAGATGAAGAAAACCCATCAGTATAGGACTGGCCACATGTATGTTCATTACAGTTTGCTTAAGTTTATGTTTATATTTGATAGGCAATACAATTAGTTTGTTTCTGAACAATTTGACAAAAAGATGCTTCATGTTAATATGGGACTTGTAAATAAACTCATCATAGATACCTGGTTTAAAATTTATACTGATGCCAGACGTGTGTTTCGTCTAGAAAAGACACACTAGTTATGCTACAACGACAAAATGTTAAAAGCAGATCTCTGCAAAAAGCAAACTTATGCTTTTAATGTAATGTTGACATGCTAATTAAAAGATTAAATACTGAAAAATTGAAACAGCAAATAGCCTCTATTTAAAGGTGATATTAATTGATAGTTTTTGTTACAGATACAGCATCTAGTATATGTTGCCCTCCTCGACAGATGAAGAAAATCCATCAGTATAGGACTGGCCACATGTATGTTCATTAGTTTGCTTATGTTTATGTTTATATTTGATAGGCAATACAATTAGTTTGTTTCTGAACAATTTGACAAAAAGATGCTTCATGTTAATATGGGACTTGTAAATAAACTCATCATAGATACCTGACACCAGACGTGTGTTTCGTCTAGAAAAGACCCATTAGTTATGCTACAATGACAAAATGTTAAAAGCAGATCTCTGCAAAAAGCAAACTTAAGCTTTTAATGTAATGTTGACATGCTAATTAAAAGATTACATTCTGAAAAATTGAGACAGCAAATAGCCTCTATTTAAAGGTGATATTAATTAATAGTTTTTGTTACAGATACAGCATCTAGTATATGTTGCCCTCCTCGACAGATGAAGAAAACCCATCAGTATAGGACTGGCCACATGTATGTTCATTACAGTTTGCTTATGTTTATGTTTATATTTGATAGGCAATACAATTAGTTTGTTTCTGAACAATTTGACAAAAAGATGCTTCATGTTAATATGGGACTTGTAAATAAACTCATCATAGATACCTGACACCAGACGTGTGTTTCGTCTAGAAAAGACCCATTAGTTATGGCTACAATGACAAAATGTTAAAAGCAGATCTCTGCAAAAAGCAAACTTAAGCTTTTAATGTAATGTTGACATGCTAATTAAAAGATTAAATTCTGAAAAATTGAAACAGCAAATATCCTCTATTTAAAGGTGATATTAATTGATAGTTTTTGTTACAGATACAGTATCTAGTATATGTTGCCCTCCTCGACAGATGAAGAAAACCCATCAGTATAGGACTGGCCACATGTATGTTCATTACAGTTTGCTTAAGTTTATGTTTATATTTGATAGGCAATACAATAAGTTTGTTTCTGAACAATTTGACAAAAAGATGCTTCATGTTAATATGGGACTTGTAAATAAACTCATCATAGATACCTGGTTTAAAATTTATACTGATGCCAGACGTGTGTTTCGTCTAGAAAAGACACACTAGTTATGCTACAACGACAAAATGTTAAAAGCAGATCTCTGCAAAAAGCAAACTTATGCTTTTAATGTAATGTTGACATGCTAATTAAAAGATTAAATACTGAAAAATTGAAACAGCAAATAGCCTCTATTTAAAGGTGATATTAATTGATAGTTTTTGTTACAGATACAGCATCTAGTATATGTTGCCCTCCTCGACAGATGAAGAAAACCCATCAGTATAGGACTGGCCACATGTATGTTCATTAGTTTGCTTATGTTTATGTTTATATTTGATAGGCAATACAATTAGTTTGTTTCTGAACAATTTGACAAAAAGATGCTTCATGTTAATATGGGACTTGTAAATAAACTCATCATAGATACCTGACACCAGACGTGTGTTTCGTCTAGAAAAGACCCATTAGTTATGCTACAATGACAAAATGTTAAAAGCAGATCTCTGCAAAAAGCAAACTTAAGCTTTTAATGTAATGTTGACATGCTAATTAAAAGATTACATTCTGAAAAATTGAGACAGCACATAGCCTCTATTTAAAGGGGATATTAATTGATAGTTTTTGTTACAGATACAGCATCTAGTATATGTTGCCCTCCTCGACAGATGAAGAAAACCCATCAGTATAGGACTGGCCACATGTATGTTCATTACAGTTTGCTTAAGTTTATGTTTATATTTGATAGGCAATACAATTAGTTTGTTTCTGAACAATTTGACAAAAAGATGCTTCATGTTAATATGGGACTTGTAAATAAACTCATCATAGATACCTGACACCAGACGTGTGTTTCGTCTAGAAAAGACCCATTAGTTATGGCTACAATGACAAAATGTTAAAAGCAGATCTCTGCAAAAAGCAAACTTAAGTTTTTAATGTAATGTTGACATGCTAATTAAAAGATTAAATTCTGAAAAATTGAAACAGCAAATATCCTCTATTTAAAGGTGATATTAATTGATAGTTTTTGTTACAGATACAGTATCTAGTACGCAGTGATATTAAGGCACTTTACGAGAAAAATACGTTAAAACACATATTAATTTTAAACAATTTTAACTTAATATTGCCAGAAAAGAATTTCTTATCAGCAGTAATAGTGTTAATCATTAGAATCTAAATTTAATTTTTCACGGTTTGTTTATATCAAAAGTGAAAGTAGTCACGTGACCCGAGCAGCTACTGAAGGTGTTTATTTCATTTTCAACTCAAAAGTCCAGCGTGTTGCTGGAACCTTTCAACATAAAATAAAGCATCAATGAAATCGTCTGAATGTATATTTTCTGAAAAATGCTATCCAAAGTTTAAGCTATACTGACAAAAGGTAAAAACTGGTGTAAATCTGATGAAAAAAGGGATATTTTTACGATTTGTCCCGTTTACACCACTCGTTTTCATTAATATCAAGATATTTACGTGTTTGGATAGCAATTATCTGTTAAAAGAGACATTTCTCGTTTCAGAATGGTTACAATCCAGTCATTCTGTCTCCGGGAACACGCTGGACTTTTTAATATTATTAATCGAGTTTTATTGTGTATCGTTTCAGGGCCATTATCAATCGCTTGAATGACGTTGTATGAGAACACCTTGAACATTTGCGGACAGATCCAATTTTCCGGAGAAGTGTAAATACCGCGAAAACTTGAACTGATGGACAGTTTTGCGCCTTTAATACAATGTGTTATTTGTATTTATTTTTATTGTTTATATATTATTTTAGTTATTCATTTGATGTATTAAACTTTTACTACTGCCAGAATAGAAAAAATAAATATTTTTGTGATCAGATATTTTTTTTGTCAAGTCCAAGTACGCTTTTAGGGGTGCTATCTTTTAATACTTTGTAAAATATACCCGATTTTGTGATATAAGATGCATCAAGTTGATAAATTTTAGAATGAATATTCAGATGTACAAATTCTATTGTCCCTCATTTCTCACTGCCCTTTTAAAACTTTCCTACATATGGCCCTTGCTACCTTCGGCCCCCCCTTGTAGAGTAGAATATTATTTCCAGATTCATTTTTGAAGAGGACACCTTGAAATTTTCCACCAGCATATTTTGTTTAAATTTCAGTGTTTAAAGTTTAATTGATCGACTTAATTTCACAAAAATATTTATATTTGACTTAGTTTTCCATCATTTGTGGAGAAACACCTACCTTATTCCAGCCATACCTTCATATATTCCTGAACATCAAGTTTACCTGCATCACCAACGGAAAGGTAATGTTCTGCATTTTTCAAATGAAAAAAATCTTCAACTAACAATCCACTCTACAGTATAAAGTGTGGAATAGTTCATAAAATATTCAGGTATAAGAACACGGGAAATTTTTGTTTGGAAAACAGGGTTGTGCCTGTTCCAGAATCACAGAATACAAACACGATTTGATTTTTAATTCCCATTAAGGGGTGCTTCAGAAAATACTATGTCCCAACCAAGGACCACACTAATTTTACACCCCCACCGCCCACAGAAAAAATAATAAATTAGAAGAATACTCTGTTCGCATTTAAAAAATAAAAAACACCAATTAATTATTATTCTTCCCTCGGGATGACATAGTATCTTCTGAAAAAAGATTTCTCCAAAAAGAAGTGGCCGTAAATTTTCAACTGTATTTCTGTATTATTTAATTTTGGATGTAACATGTCTTCTGATTGGCTGATGTCGTTCTGTTAATCAGCCCATAGAAATAATTTACCGACCATGCAAGGGCCTTTTAGCCAGTCAAGGTATTTAAAAACTTCCATTTGGCAGACATAGTTATGTCATGCGACTGATCATCATCAACGTCTTTTCATGATTTACTCTTGTTAAAAATTGAATGACAAATTAAATTATAGGAAATGACTAATATTATTTTCTGCCTTTTCTAAATGACATTTCACACTTTAAATTACACGTGTTATTTGGTGTGCACCACATTTTTTAATGTTATTTCTTCATAGACAAAAAAAATAAATAACAGTCATTCCTTAAATAAAGGGAGTTGAAGGTTTGACCCTGCCAATTCTGTGTGACTGTTCTCAGTCAGGAGCCTGTACTTTAGCAGTTGTCTTTTGTTGCTGTACATCATATTTGTTTTTCATGCATTATTTGTCATTTCTTGGCTTTTTACGCATAGCAGACTATGCGGTTTTGTTTTTTTCTCATTTTTGAAGGCCATACCTTAAGTAGCTAATTTCTGTGTCATATAAATGAATTTAAAATTGAGAATGGAAATGGTGAATGTGTCAAAGAGACACGGAACCGAACATAGAACAGACATAAAAGTTGTTTCATCATGTTCATAGGCATTTATATCATTTTTTTTTTTTTATAAATGCCATACAACTTATTTTTTTTTCAAAACAACTTTAGTCTGAGATTGCAATATCAGGACCTGTCCCTCAATTTGGTCTTAATTTTTCTAAAGAAAACAAACAAACACTGTTTTTCTCCGTCATTTGATTACATAATATTATAGCAATTGTGAAAAATTCAACCTTTGAGATACAATTTTTTATTCATATTTTTATATCACAAGTTCACTAAAATTGTATTAATACCAAATTCATTTTATATTTCACTAAAATTGTATTACATGTATCAAAATTATTTCCCATTTCGCTGAAATTGTATTACCAAATTAGTAACACAAAGCTATAAAGCAATATTCATGTACATCAAATGCAAACTTGGATGTCGGATTTAAACAATTCAGTTGTAGTGGTAGTTTTTGGTCCTTTTGTTACTTTTCTCTGTTGGCTGCAACACATAAATACTACACTCTGGTTAAGAGAAAGTCTGAAATTAGAAATAAAATAATTACAGAATTGAGTGAATAACATAATACCTCAAGCTATACTGTATAATACATAATATACAAAGTATAGCAGTCTAAAATATTTGGCTAAAAAATGCTATAAATGAAAAAGTTCTTGAAACTGTCACATCGTCATTGGCATCTTAACAATGTGACTTTATATGTATACTCTGGATACCAAACATGAATACTTAAAGTATTTTTACTTTTAGTACGCTTCAGAGTGGTTTCAATATAGACAAAGAGAATATTTTGAGGCTCAGAATGTGACTATCTTGTTTATTTTTTTTGTTGAGAAATTGCATACCCCAAAAAATTAAATTATTGGAATTCAAAATGGTGGCTTTCATAGTTACAGACTGGTAGAACGTGGAATCTAACACCTCAAAATATTTGTCAACGTCAAATAAAAGTATCGTTACAAACTAATTGCATTAGAATGGATTTTAACCAATGAAGAACTGAAATAAATTGAACCACACGTTGATTATTTTTTTTTCATACAATTGATGTCATGATGTAGAAAGGGATACATTGACAAATTACAAAAATATATGACATTAATAACAAATGAAATTATTAAAAGCATCAAGTTGAATAGAAGCCTTGATTCACAGATAATTACCAACCGATGAATCTAAACAAATCACACAGTATAGCAATGTTATTCATATGAATTAAAAATATACCAAATTTCATTAAGTGATTTATACATAGTTCATGAGAAAGATAGGACTGAACAGTGTATATATATGTATGGTAGACAAACATTACTTTCTTGACCTTTAAAAGCCCACCCACAATATGGTATGTGTTTTTCTCATTGTTGAAGGGCAAACAGTTGCCAATATTTGCTTCTTCCCATTTTTTTTATTAGTATATATAACAACTTGTGTACTTTTATCATAAAAATTCCATAAGCTATCACATGTATCTAACATTGCATATTAACCCTTAACCTTCAAGACCTTCCCCCTAAAATATATACTTACAAAATGAATTAAATTAATTTTAGGATGAACTACTGTAACTTTGCAAAAGTGATCATCAGCAGATCCACCAAAGATATAGAGACAATAAACTGGTGGAATACCCAAAAAGATAAAGAAAATAAGAAGGAGAGACTGACAAATAATATCAACATGAAAGATAGATACTACAACTATTCAATTTTTATGGAAAAGTACCCAAAAATGTATTTGAATTTTGATCAATTTAGAAGCAAAACCACAAAACTACAATCATATCTCTCAGACAAGAAATATTGGCAAAATCTTAACAAATCTGGACAGCAGCATTCTTTTCTTGGCCATTTTTCTCTTAAAAATTGGCTTTCACTTAGCTCCAATGAAAGGCTTCAACACCAGCTAGTCGACTGTAGACCTTGTTCAACTGTTCATTTCAACTTTTCAACTCTTCATAAATCCATAGCACCTAATTTTGAAAATGCACACCAGCTTTACGAACAAGGGACAGAAAACATATTAAAGATAACATCACCAAACAGCAATACCACTACCAAGGGAATGAAAGTAATAAAATCAATCGTCAACATCATCCAACCCATAGTAGAGCAACGTTTAGATATGAAATTTCCAAGACCCATTTCAGATTCCATCATGCTGTCCCCACCAGTAACACCAAAGGAATTGCAATCAACAAAAATTAAAGTTATGCAAGAAAGCAGGAAAAAAATCAATGAATCTTTCACCGACGGAGGAAATGACGTTAACAATTTCCTTTCTTCATCAATTTCCTTCCGTGAGCATGACAGGATCCGCCTCGGCAATTTTTTTGAAACCAAAGACAACGCCCAACAGAGAGTAAATAAGAGTCTAGAGAAAGAGAAAACTGGTAAGAGGAAACACAAAAACCACCATGGACAATTTGACTCTTACAGATTTGACAGAACAGAATTTTTAGCCGAGATTAAATCCAAAAATGAAGGGGACACGATCAACTGGACAGCTCTAGCCCGTAAATATCAAATGACCTGCAACGACAAATTTCCTGCAAACGGGGGGCAAATTATACAGGAATATGCTAGAAGCAAAGGAATTAACACCATCAAATTCAAATCAAAAGTTTATAAAAACCAAAGGGCATATTTTAGAAGGGTAAGGAGGGCAAAAAAAGTGGTTATCGTCAGCAGAACAAAGATTTCCCTCCCTACTCCAAGGCAGTCATCCCACTTGAAGAAAGATATAAAGGTAAAGATAGCTTCCGGAGACTTGTATTTAGGGGAAGAAATAGCACCAAAGGACATCATTTCAACTACAATAACAGATGGAAAATTGCAGCAGAAAACAACAGTTATACATGGTAGAAAATTCCCCCTCGTTAGACTGAGAAGAATAGCTTTGCAGGAACAGGTAAGCAGTGGAGTATTACGATATTTTAGTGACCAGGAATATGACAGCTTAACCATGGACCAACTTACATCTCGTTATATCAGGATCGGACAAAAACCACCAGCAGGAACTCTTTCAGATAAAATAGAACATCTAAAACTCACTGAAAGAACAAGAAAAATTAAACTATGGCACGACCACAGCTGCATCTTAAACCATTCCTATGTATGTTTCACCATCTCATGGCTATATGATCCTGCCAACTATTTTACTGACATAGAGTACCAAGAGAAGTATAAAGACCGTAAGCCAATTAATGTTCAAGGTATAGTAGAAAAACCAAAGTTATATATTTTCGGCCAATCAGGTAGCAGCGACGTAGAACAATCCAGTTACACTGCAGTTAGAATTGAAGACCTCCAAATTTTATCGGAACCTATCACAGCAGACAATGGTAATATTAAAATTTTTGATGTGATGCGTGTATTCAGCGGCGACGGTCCTGCAAGACAATTTGAAATCGGACAGCAGAGAGGTGGAAATTATCCCTGTGTATGTGGAGTTCACGCGAATGCTCATGGAAATTTTGTTCTTTGTTATGGCATTTCACCTCTTACACTAGATGAACGAGTCGGTTTAATAAAATCCACACGATGTTTCGAAGAACTGAAAAAGGGAAATTTAAATCCATTCCAAAATTTAAAGAAAGACGACCTCATAGAAGAACTAGAGAGCAGAGATATTGATATTCACAACATGTTACGTCCTGAACTACAAGAAAATCTATCCGCCCTACTTCATGGAATTTGCAGACCACCAGCTCTAATGACAACAAATCCTACTCTTTCAACCCATCATCTGAACTTAAACAACTATGAAATATTTGGCATGGAACCATTACATGATCTTTCCAATTTTATACAGAACATTATAACTGAATTACCATCCCATATAAGCGACAAAAAACTTCAAAAAGAATTAGAGGAATTTTCAAAACACACCATCGGAGATAAAAATCAAATAAAGGGATCCGATGCGCGGCTATACTTAGTAAAATTATCCCATTTTTTAGCTTCTTCACAACAGACTGATCCAAGCATAAGACAGATGATTGACTCGCTTCTTGAAATAACCAACATTTCGTATTCTAAGTACAACACCAGATCTCCAAAACAGATACTAAGGCTATATAATCAAAGCTTTCTTCTCGCGATAAATTGCAGAAACGTTGTCGGAGTCCCGTCTAAAATGACATCAAGGAAATTTTTTGGTAGTCATTTCCACAGTGTATCCATCCATCTTGCAGAAGTTCAAAGAATATTTAATTTAAGGTCCCTCGTAACAGAACAAGAAGAAAGATGTTTTGGAGATCTACGAAGAATTTCAGAAAACACCAGTAACCGTCAACCAAAAACCGTATGCGACAACGCAGTTCTTCGATTCACTTGTCAACAATCCAGCAAGCAGGACAGTATTTACATTCAAGAATCTATCATTCAAAAGCTCGCGAAACAAATTCAGGCCAAACCCAGAACTTTAATTCCTTCAATCATTCTTAATACAAGACCTATTTTATTACAAAGCCATCTGGAGAGGATAAGTGATTACATCTTACCTGGCGAAGGAGTTTGGTGGCATATGGAAGATGGTAACATGATCTTCCATGATGGTCCTGATGATGAACCTTTTCACATCGAAGGTCCAGATATGCACCACTTCCGGTCATCCTCCTATAAAGAAGAACATCAACAACTGAAAGACATCTGGGAAAAGGTTATAGAAAATTATAAAAGAAACATCATCACATTACCACTTCAAAGAATTAAGACGTTTGACAAAGATGGCAAAGTCGTGTATATAACACCAACTGAGACAGGTATGTATAAACTGTTTAAACCAATGTCAACTCCAAAATATTATATTATTGATGATATTTCAAGACTATTCATGAGAAATGCAATGAAAATTTCCCAAGCAACAACATAATTTAGATTATAATATTTTTTGATAAATCGGGTCCAGACATAACTGAATACTCTTGCAAAAATTCGAATATTTTTGTTATATATACCTTTCTTAACTGATAAACTTTTGTTTTATGGCTGCATCTCTACTAATCAATCAAAAATAACTTTATGATTAAGGATATAAAGAAAAGACGTGCTTGTTCATGTTTGGAATTAATTGTGTTCCTTGTTTACAAGCATGTTTAAAATCCAGCTCAGTATAACAATCGTGTACAAAGCAATGTAGAATATTGATTTGCATGTTCTCAATTTGAATTTGCAAATATTTTGCTGCTAGAAGTTTTAAAGACCTTATATTATATATTCATCATCATACATATATTTGGAAATCTAGGTATTTTTTCGAATAATAATTTCATGATTTTTTTGGTGAAAATCTGGTATTTGATACATTTTAATTCTTACTTGTTTGACAATATTTCAAGTTATGAAAGTTATGCCTAAAGTAATAAATGTTAAGTGAAAAATAACTTAAAATTCTTTTTAGATGTTATTATTTAATTCCTTAAAATTGCATCTTAATACTGTATAAACTTACCAGAAACTACTGATGTTTTTTGTAGACTTGCCATCTGAGTCAACAGACAACTACCAGCACAACATACCTGTACAAGGTAAATGATAGATTTAAATGTTTCTCAATACTAAAACAATCATGCTAATATCAGTGATTAATCTTAAGGTAGATAGGGTGTCTTCTTCCATCTTTGATTTCGGAATACCAGAAAACAAGGTCTATATCTTTAATAGAATGTGCAAATTTTGAGAGTAGTTGGTAATTCATGTGTAAGTACTTTTATTTCAATATAGAAAATGACATGTTGTATCATATTTGTGGTTGTATTTTACAAAAAACAGTCAACTTTTGTTAAATTATTTTTTTTACTAATTTTGCAAAATAAGGGGAGGCAACTCAAATGCAAGGGCAGATAATTCAGATTAAGGTACTTTAACCATGGAATGTTTTAGGAATTTACCTGTTTTATTAAGTAGCAAGAAAACGGGTCTGGTGACCACATTTTTTTCTTTTTCTTAACTAAAAGCCTACTATTAAAGTTATATTCTCATAGGTTATTTCAAAATTCTATGGCGTAGATTATGATTTATTGCAGAAAATTGGGTTTTCCGTGCATACTCTTTACAAAATCTGTCAATTTTGAACACCATGTAGCGTGAAAATAAGCCCAGTGATCATTCTTTTTATTGTTTTTTTTTACGGACAATTTTTATGAAATCAGAATCTGGAAAAACAAACACAAAAATAGTTCTTTGTATTATAAGTTATAAATGTGTCTTTTTATCTTCTTATTATGATCTGGAAAAAATAAACTTGATCGTTGGTTTTCCTGTTTGAATGGTTTAACACTAGTAATTTTAGGGCCCTTTATAGCTTGTTGTTCAGTGTGAGCCAAGGCTCTGTGTTGAAGGCCATACATTAACCTGTAATCATTTACTTTTTAAAATTGTTATTTGTATTTGGATGGAGAGTTGTCTCATTGGCACTCGCACCACATCTTCCTATATCTATTGACCAATTTGTGTACTGTCTTTCATGTCAATTGTATAGCATATATATATATAATTATGTCTATCGCCTTTAGCAAGATCAACAAAATCAATTTTGGACAGAAAAGCTGTTTCTGTTTAGAATGATTAAGCATCATAAATTGTAATTCCTTACCTGCATTTTTTTTTTCTTTTTTCCATAGAATTTCAAGGCAGTAGTGGCACCATAGAACCTGCCAACGAGGATCAACCATCAACTTCGCCGGAAAAGAATTTAGAACAAGGTATATTACTACAAAGGAAATAATGTATTAATATAATATTTATATTCTTAAAAGGTGTGTGTTAACTTCATTGATTGTTTATTGAATATAAATTCAATCACCAATAAAGTTCATTTAGCATATTAAAAACACAGGATTATAAATACCGAAATTATTCAGGTAAGAAAGGTACAGCCTACAGGTTAATATCCTAATCATAGTTTGCCCTTTTTGTTGACACTTTAGTTAACATTCCTTTCAGAAAATGTTATGTAATGTAATCTGCATAAATTTTATTTCAGTAATCTACATAAATTTATTTCATCTGAACATTTATCATAGATCCAGATCAAATTCCAGACATAGAAAATGAACTTGAGACCAGAGAGGAGACCAGAGAGGAAACAGAGAGGAGACTGCTTGAGAACAACAACATTAAACATTTGTACAAATCACATATGAAAGGTAATTAAATACTTCAAATCAAGTAGAGATTCAAATTGATGTTACCATTAAGTAACCTAGAACAAAATTGTATTTTACCACAAAAAAAAACCCAGATTCATACAGACACCCATACCAGGAACATGCCTACCTAATAACAGTGTTGGCATAGCATACAAAAAAGACTTCTAAAATTCTTCTGCACTTTTTTTTTTTAATTGATGGACATGATGGATTTATTCCTGCATCATTAACATACATACATTGTTCCTACATGATGCCTTTAATAAACATTTTTTTTTATATTCTTGTACAAATATATAAACAATAAGCAGCTGTTAATGACATATAATTTTATATGTATATATAAATAAACCAATATTACATGCATGCAAATACTTTTCTACTTTGTTTTGTCATAGAAAAAATAACATTTCGAGATTTGTTGACCAAATTATGTTGAATGAAGTATAGTAACCTGTAGTTTTTTTTTCTGGGTTGATTTGGTCTCTAGTGTAGAGATATCTCATTGGCAATCATAACACTTCTTTCTATTTATATAACTGCACATCATTCAGATATACAGGACATATATATAAAATATGTTTTAATTTCAGTTTTGAGATGGGTTGAACAACCTTACAGCACTGATGCTCATGAAAATCCGATGGTCAAACCTAAAAAAAATACCAGGTAGGTTACACAATCATCATTTTCTAATACTTATCAGATATTACAGCTAATTTCCTAATGCATGTAAAGCAAAACTTTGGTTGGCTTGCTTGCTTTGTTTGTATTTGTTTAGACAAGCTTTGTAAACAAGATTGACATCTTTAAACAATATATATAGTCAAAGTTTAACCTGTATATATAATATTTGAATTTAATTGGGTGTTATCCTAATGATTCTACAATATAAAAACAAAGCAAGCAAGCTAACTTAAGTCTTGCTCTGCATGCTTTAGGAAATTAGCTGTAATCATATATTGAAGCTCATAATTGCTTTATAATGTTAGATTGCTGTTAATCACACCTTTTTCAAAACAAAACCTTTGATTTCAGCTAAGAAGCCAATATCATGCAAAAGGAAATTATTTGACTCTGAAATTTCCAACCAAGAATTTGGTAAGTAGTAAAGTATTAATAGTATTACCTAAACTTTAATGATAAGTTAATTAGAGCAAAATAAGAAGTAAAATACCATTTCTGAAGAGCTATTTCTTAATCAAATTTGTAACTATAAATACAAAAATTAATCACTGATTAATATAATGCATGTCGATAATTAATATTTTTACCAGTTGTGTGCTTAATTAAAGATTATGATAAGAATGATAGGTATGCAGCATCTCATATTTTAGGGATAAAACATACATTTTCATGTAGCTATTTTTGTAATTTAACTAAATTAAAAAAATAAATAAAGAATACTTGTGAAAAGGGATGTACGTAAAAATTCAGTATAATTTTACTATGATAGTATTTACCTTTTTATGCTTCAGCACCACGTAGAAAGAAGACAACATTCGATCTGGTTGTCCAACTACTCGGCCCATCTTCAGATGTGGATGACTGCATTAAGTACAGGGAATTGAAGCTAAAACACCCCGGTCATAAATCCTTCATATCAGCTTTTGATCAATCTTTCTCTAAGCTACAGATCGAGGTCAGCAAAAGGTATTTTGCCCTGAAAGATAAAACAGCAAAAGATGATGGAAAGGAGAACAGGGAGAATCTGTTAGCCGACAAGGAGATTGCTCAAAAGCTGCTTGATCACTGGGGAGTGTACTACTTTTAATGTCCAGTGCACTACATAATAATTCTTAAAATGTTTAAATGTTGCATATAAAATAATTTTACTAAATGCCATACCTACTTAAGTTATAAAATAAAGAGATGTAGTATATTTGCCAATGAAAAGTTTAGCTCAAATTGTCTAAAAGGACATGCATGTAGTTTAAAGCAGCTATTGGTCACCATGAAGCACAAGAAATTCAAGAAAAAACAATTTTCTCAATTCTACTTTATCAAATACTACCTTTATAGCATTTGACTATTGTTATTTCTTAAAAACATCTAATGTAGGTGCAAGTTATGTATCATAGCATTTTTAATAGATATAAGTAGATCTATGTGGTTTGAGTGCCAAGGAGACAACTCTCTCATCCAAGTCACAATTTGTTAAGGTATTTATAGGTCAGTGATGTCTTCAACACAGAGCCTTTGCTCACACCAAACTGCAAGCTATGAAGGGTCCAAAAATTTGACATTTGTAAACTAATTTTAATTGTAAAACCAACAGTCTTAAAATAACAAGAAAAACTTAAAATCCACATCAACAAACGACTACAACTTAACATCAGGTTCCTGACTTAGAACAGGGGCAAATACTTGTAATGTGTTTAAGTTCAGATAAATTCCATATTTTTTAGCCTCTTGGCAGTTGTTTAACTGCAAGTGGCAAATATCACATGCATATTAGGACTAGAACATATTTATGTTTTATGCTTTAATTCATACTCGATAACCACTACATCAATGCACATTTAATAGTGAATTGATCAATCATACAATTATATAATTAGTACTTTAATATGTTAAATGGTGCACTGGATATGTTTTGTATGTGCACCCTTAATGGCTTGGATCATAAGGCTATTTTCATAAAGGCAACATATATATAAGGGGACGGGGGCAGGTTGTTAAGAACATACCCTGGTTACACTTTGAAACAGGGAATTATAACAAACTACTAAAATATGTGTGTTGAATCCTCAGAATAATTTCTACTGCAGATGTACATGATGTATCACGATAAGGGCAGGAAAATTTATACATTATGTAATAGGAGGCAAGGAATAAGGAAATGTGATATAATTGCAAATGACACAACTATTCTTGGTAGATCGACTAGAATGTTATTTCCCATTAATATAAGCATGATAATAATAAGGTAATGTGATAGGATTGCAAATGACACAATTATTGTTCATAATACATGTATGTATAGTCATAAAAACAGAATAGAATATAATTGTAGATTATTGTTTGGGAGGGCCTTTAACAATGAGCAAAACCTATACCAGGAAGCAAGATTCAATTCAAACCAGTAAATATATTGCCTGACTTGTACAAAACAAATGGTAATTTTAATGGCTGCTCTTCTATGTGAACCTTAATCACAAACTGACCTTCGATAGGTGCATTTACTTAAACCTTGTTGCAACTACCGGTATATTCATTTTCAAAGCCTGCCCCAGTAGTTTTAAATAGACCTTGTGGTTAATATGAAAGGATTTATGAGAGGGAAGTCTTCAATAGACAGACATGGCTGATACTGTATTCATCTTTAGTATTAACTTTTTGAAATTAATATATTTTGTAATTAAGTCCAGAAGACTGCATACCGGTATATGTTAATCTGAAGAACAACCTATCAAGAATATAATATTGAGACTTATAAGTGGAAAAAAATAGGAAACTGAAGTCATTTACATGTTTGATTCCAAAATAGTTTCATTCAAATACAATTTTCAAATATTTTAGGTGTATAATGAGAATATTAATTCAAGTTTGGTTTAATAATAAGCATGGTTGGAAGCTTTTTCCTAAATTCTTTTTTTAAAACCGTGAATACAGCATCAGCCTCATTGCCTGTACTTAAGTTACCGCCATGAGTACAACCAGAGATTCCTATACCAAGCTTCCAATAACATCAGGATGATACCGCTGTCAGGATATGACAATGATTTACTCAATAATCCCAGGGGTGCAGAAATTCTCAATTCAACCCATAGGACACATTTATGTAACAGGACAAGTATTTTTAAAGAAGTTATAAGACAACATCTGAATTTAAGAGTCCTTCCTTTAACTATCAGATATGACTAGTATACTATCGGTCAGTGTGGGATTCCGCGCTATACCATAATAGGAAAAGCTAGGTTATTGATAGGATTCTGAAAGTATTTTGGGTCAGTGTGGGTTTTTCTACGCTATACCCTTATTCAAATTCTTTGCTCAGAAGGAAATTTTGGAAGAGACTCAAAGATCATGAAACACCTAATCAACCATGTATCTTGAATTTAGACAGAGACCCCTGTACAGACTTGCTAGATGAAAGCATAAGCAGACTGGATGGTGTATTAGACTTTAAGTACCAGCAGACACCCCTGGGATACGACAACATAGTTTACCGGATATGACTTTTCTCTTGATTCGACAACAATTAATGAATATGACTTGACTCAATAATGTAAGACAAGTGATTTAACTTCTCATCTAGGATTTCAGTTTAAAGATGTTAATGTTTTGTACACAGTTCTTGTGTGCATTAAAAATTTCTCCTTTTGAAGAGTTAAATTTAAAATATTAATAAATAACGATCGAAAAAATAATAAAATAATTCACAGGACAAGGTATTAAAAAAATAAGGCCCAACAAGAAAATCAGAATGACTGGCATAAATGACTTATATAATTTTTTTTTAAATTGCAAATTATTTAGTCTTTGTGTTTCAAACAAACCTGAAGGTGCAATAAAAACAGTGGTTTCAAAGAAGAAGTAATGAAAACAGTGGTTTCAGAGAAGATGTGAATGGCATTTAAGGGTTTACTTGCTGTGTAAAAATTCTCAATGCTTCATTTCATGCCATATTTTGTTTTGCAATATTTCATCAGTCCAAGTCAAGCACCATCAGGAACTTTGAATATTAATTCAAACTGATATTTTTCTCTTCCTGGATATAAAAAGTTTTATAAATAGAGTAAATGATAAATATGAGAGTAAGTCATATTCTTTCTTAATTCAAATATAGGTCAATGTTTAAAAAATATCAATAATGTCTACATGTAACCTTATTCTTCAAATGATGGCAAGCATAAAAACTGCATTTAATTTGTTTAAAAAAACGTAAAAATAACAAGTACATTTTGTAATTGAAATCAGTATTGTTTCTTCAGACTAAAATAATAAAGGTTGGCTTCAAACATGGGAAAGTTTAATACATACATGTAAATAGAAAATTTAACTAATTTTTACACAGCCATTTTGATAAAAGTTAAAAGTATAAAAAAAAATTCTCTTGGACTGAATTTTGCAATGTGGTGGTGGGTGGGGAATGCAGCCAAGATATTTAAAATCTTGCCAGTCACAAGCCTGGAAGGAAGGTAGCTTCGATGGTTATGGAAGTAACCTTCTGAATGCAGAGTGAACCACCATAAGAAGTTGAGCTTTATTTTTCAGAATATATTATAAATTTGTAAATAAAAAGAAGATTTTGTCTATCATCTTCATTATAGTTTACTTTAATATATAAATTTGCTTTGAAAATAAACTGAAACATATATCTAACATATTTATTTTATGATTTGATCGATCTGTGATGCTTGAATATGTTGATTCAGTTTTGTATGTGTTGGAAGTCAATTTCAAAGATTTCATTGGTCAACCTAATAAAAAATGTTCAATAAAATACAAATCCTCCTTAGGCTAGCACGCAAGCTTTAAACAAACTACAAATGCAAGAAACCACAAAAGAGATGAATCCACAGCATATTATAATTTTGTAATTCTTTTGAAATTTCACTTCATGAAAACTCTAAGGCACTAAAATTTCAGATATCCAATGCATGTGTGTACAGAAACAACCTTTACTTTTCATGCTTGTAATAATATTATGAAAATAATTCAAAATAAAATTCAGGAGATTTGGTATAATTGCCAATGAGAAAAACTATCCAAAAGAATCCAAATGACCTTGATTTAATCAATTATAGGTAAATATACAACCTTTAATAATGAGCTGAAACCATACTATGTACGTAGTAAGAGGGCTTATATTATCGGGAAAAAATCAAAGAGAAGTTCACAGTTTAACTAAATGTCACAGTATGGCCTTCAAACTCGAGACAAACCCAAAAGGGGGAATAGGACCTTTACCAGGACTCCAGGATCAGGTGTTTTTAAGCTCCAGATTTACCCAGGACTCCGGGATGCAGGATTTCTTTTTTCCGAATTACAGAATCTGGGATTTTTATTTTATTCAAATTCGGGACCTCAGGATTTTGTGTTTTTAAGCCCCGAATTTCGGGATCATGAACCCTCCCATGGCCATATCACATATAATATAAATAAGAAAATGTGGTATGATTACATATGAGACAACTGTCCACAAGAGACCAATTTCGCACAGAATTTTTTTTCCCTCAAAAAGGGGGGGGGGGGAAACCCTTATGAATTTTATTCACCATCTATGGATCCATAGGGGTTCCTTAGTTAACTGTATAATGAATTTATTGCATGCTAGACTTTTTCTGCTGCGTTTTGATAAAAATAAACAATTAAACACAACATTAATAGATGATGTCACCATTAACGTGCCATGAACCCCCATTATGGTCTCATAGGGGGTCACCACGTGGCGGCTTTAAACCAATCACAATGTGATACATGTAGTTTACCCGCTGTGCGATAAAAGCCTATATTGGAACTTTAATGACCTTATTTAATTTATATTTTTGATAGCTTTCCAATATTTTGACATATTCTCAAGCTGGAATTTGAATAAAAGACTTTTTCAATGACTGCTAGGCACTAGTATGATAAACTTGACAAGTACAGCTGTAAATAAAAAATTGAACCAGCAAGTTTTAAAAATCTTTACTTAAAACATATAAATAAAATGACGGAAAACAGGCCTTTTTGTTATCACTGAACTACACTGCAGTATATACATATTATATATATGTTTAAGGGTCAGCTGAAGGATGCCTCTGGGTGCTACAGGGGATTCTCACTGTATTGAAGACCTATAAGGCTATTGGTGACCTTCTGCTGTTGTCTGTTCTATGGTCGGGTTGGTGTTTCTTTGTAATATTCCTAATTTCAATTCTCAATTTTTACTTCAAACTAGTAGTCAGAAAGATTTTTGGTGCAGAATATATATACCTATTCCAGTAGCACATAATACCAAATATGATATGTGTAAAGGAACCAGGTCTTGCAAGGTTATATGTATATGTATTTTAATTAATACTGTCTGGGTGTCCCACAAAATATATTTTATTAGAGCGGCCATAATTATTTTGACTAAAGTAAGACAATATGTTACTGCCAGATTGCAATGAGACTTGCCTATCAACCAGTGACCAAATGAGGTAAATATTAGTGACCATTGGTCCTAACAAAAAACAAAACCATAACTTGTACCAAGCTATTATACTAAAATAAGGCCTAGTCCAAGTAATTATGACGTCTGGAAAGGCTATTTTAACTTTTATCTTCGATGCTAGGAAGGTGTCCCAGAAAAAAATTAAAATATCCTTGCCAGACGTCATAATTATTTAAACTAAATGAAATAAGGCCCATACAAAACAAAACATAAACAAATTCAAACAAAATACTGACAGTCTAATTTATCCACACGACTACAAAAGAACAAATATGATATTCGCATACTGACTTCAGATGCACATACAGAATAAGGTACATGTAGGGTTGGTTAAATATGTTACAAGAAAATGAGGGGGGGGGGGGGGGGTTTAAATCCTCCTCTACATCAATTAATTAAATAAATTATGACTTTTGTAGGGCTAATTAAATTCTTATCTATGATATTTTAATAGGCTGATTTTTTTTGTTACTAAATTATAAATTGATCACCAGAAATGATTATCTGAACTAGGACAAGCAGGTGCTCACAACAAAACAATAACAATTGTTACGAAGCAACCCTGTGACAGTGCCGTAACTATCGGGAATGCAAGTGGTAGTATACGTACAAATTCATTTCATCCGCTCCTCTATCAATTTAAAAATGAAAGTCAATTATACCTTTCTTAATTTCCCCCATCTGAACACGTGTAGCATGTTTGCCAAAGTTAAACTCGTTATTTTCTAACTCTCCACCTTTTCTCATCTACTAAAATGGATGAATTACAAAGTAAACAACTTACATTCATTAATGCTTACATATTTTGTAGCTGTCACTTACTTTTGTCGGTATATTTTCACACATTAGAGAAAATAATTGCTCCGGCAAGGTGCTTCCATTCTGCAAACTTCCAAACATCTAAGGACGGCGATTTGGGGACGATCGGCTTCTCATTGGTTGTTACTCGGAAGTAGGCGGGGTGTAATCCCGGCAATAAAAACATCTATTGCAACCATTTATTATATATTTTCATCAAAAAAATGCCGTAATCTTGTTTTAATAATTAAATGACATCATACCAGTATCCCTTTTTTATCCGATTGCCTGCATGCAATTTGTATTTTACAATTTTATCGATGGACGCTGCTCACGGAGTCCGCCATTGGTGAATATATAATGAGGTAATTGCGGAGTTACCTACCCCTGACAAAAATTCGGCGAAATTGCCTTAACATCACTGCGTATATGTTGCCCTCCTCAAAAGATGAAGAAAACCCATCAGTATAGGACTGGCCACATGTATGTTCATTACAGTTTGCTTAAGTTTATGTTTATATTTGATAGGCAATACAATAAGTTTGTTTCTGAACAATTTGACAAAAAGATGCTTCATGTTAATATGGGACTTGTAAATAAACTCATCATAGATACCTGGTTTAAAATTTATACTGATGCCAGACGTGTGTTTCGTCTAGAAAAGACACACTAGTTATGCTACAACGACAAAATGTTAAAAGCAGATCTCTGCAAAAAGCAAACTTATGCTTTTAATGTAATGTTGACATGCTAATTAAAAGATTAAATACTGAAAAATTGAAACAGCAAATAGCCTCTATTTAAAGGTGATATTAATTGATAGTTTTTGTTACAGATACAGCATCTAGTATATGTTGCCCTCCTCGACAGATGAAGAAAACCCATCAGTATAGGACTGGCCACATGTATGTTCATTAGTTTGCTTATGTTTATGTTTATATTTGATAGGCAATACAATTAGTTTGTTTCTGAACAATTTGACAAAAAGATGCTTCATGTTAATATGGGACTTGTAAATAAACTCATCATAGATACCTGACACCAGACGTGTGTTTCGTCTAGAAAAGACCCATTAGTTATGCTACAATGACAAAATGTTAAAAGCAGATCTCTGCAAAAAGCAAACTTAAGCTTTCAATGTAATGTTGACATGCTAATTAAAAGATTAAATTCTGAAAAATTGAAACCGCAAATAGCCTCTATTTCAAGGTGATATTAATTGATAGTTTTTGTTACAGATACAGCATCTAGTATTTGTTGCCCTCCTCGACAGATGAAGAAAACCCATCAGTATAGGACTGGCCACATGTATGTTCATTACAGTTTGCTTATGTTTATGTTTATATTTGATAGGCAATACAATTAGTTTGTTTCTGAACAATTTGACAAAAAGATGCTTCATGTTAATATGGGACTTGTAAATAAACTCATCATAGATACCTGACACCAGACGTGTGTTTTTTTTCTAGAAAAGACCCATTAGTTATGCTACAATGACAAAATGTTAAAAGCAGATCTCTGCAAAAAGCAAACTTAAGCTTTTAATGTAATGTTGACATGCTAATTAAAAGATTAAATTCTGAAAAATTGAAACAGCAAATAGCCTCTATTTAAAGGTGATATTAATTGATAGTTTTTGTTACAGATACAGCATCTAGTATATGTTGCCCTCCTCGACAGATGAAGAAAACCCATCAGTTTAGGACTGGCCACATGTATGTTCATTACAGTTTGCTTAAGTTTATGTTTATATTTGATAGGCAATACAATTAGTTTGTTTCTGAACAATTTGACAAAAATGACAAAGTGTTAAAAGCAGATCTCTGCAAAAAGCAAACTAAAGCTTTTAATGTAATGTTGACATGCTAATTAAAAGATTACATTCTGAAAAATTGAGGCAGCACATAGCCTCTATTTAAAGGTGATATTAATTGATAGTTTTTGTTACAGATACAGCATCTAGTATATGTTGCCCTCCTCGACAGATGAAGAAAACCCATCAGTATAGGACTGGCCACATGTATGTTCATTACAGTTTGCTTAAGTTTATGTTTATATTTGATAGGCAATACAATAAGTTTGTTTCTGAACAATTTGACAAAAAGATGCTTCATGTTAATATGGGACTTGTAAATAAACTCATCATAGATACCTGGTTTAAAATTTATACTGATGCCAGACGTGTGTTTCGTCTAGAAAAGACACACTAGTTATGCTACAATGACCAAATGGTAAAAGCAGATCTCTGCAAAAAGCAAACTTAAGCTTTTAATGTAATGTTGACATGCTAATTAAAAGATTAAATACTGAAAAATTGAAACAGCAAATAGCCTCTATTTAAAGGTGATATTAATTGATAGTTTTTGTTACAGATACAGCATCTAGTATATGTTGCCCTCCTCGACAGATGAAGAAAACCCATCAGTATAGGACTGGCCACATGTATGTTCATTACAGTTTGCTTATGTTTATGTTTATATTTGATAGGCAATACAATTAGTTTGTTTCTGAACAATTTGACAAAAAGATGCTTCATGTTAATATGGGACTTGTAAATAAACTCATCATAGATACCTGGTTTAAAATTTATACTGATGCCAGACGTGTGTTTCGTCTAGAAAAGACACACTAGTTATGCTACAATGACAAAATGTTAAAAGCAGATCTCTGCAAAAAGCAAACTTAAGCTTTTAATGTAATGTTGACATGCTAATTAAAAGATTACATTCTGAAAAATTGAGACAGCACATAGCCTCTATTTAAAGGTGATATTAATTGATAGTTTTTGTTACAGATACAGCATCTAATATATGTTGCCCTCCTCGACAGATGAAGAAAACCCATCAGTATAGGACTGGCCACATGTATGTTCATTACAGTTTGCTTAAGTTTATGTTTATATTTGATAGGCAATACAATTAGTTTGTTTCTGAACAATTTGACAAAAAGATGCTTCATGTTAATATGGGACTTGTAAATAAACTCATCATAGATACCTGGTTTCAAATTTATACTGATGCCAGACGTGTGTTTCGTCTAGAAAAGACACACTAGTTATGCTACAACGACAAAATGTTAAAAGCAGATCTCTGCAAAAAGCAAACTTATGCTTTTAATGTAATGTTGACATGCTAATTAAAAGATTAAATACTGAAAAATTGAAACAGCAAATAGCCTCTATTTAAAGGTGATATTAATTGATAGTTTTTGTTACAGATACAGCATCTAGTATATGTTGCCCTCCTCGACAGATGAAGAAAACCCATCAGTATAGGACTGGCCACATGTATGTTCATTAGTTTGCTTATGTTTATGTTTATATTTGATAGGCAATACAATTAGTTTGTTTCTGAACAATTTGACAAAAAGATGCTTCATGTTAATATGGGACTTGTAAATAAACTCATCATAGATACCTGACACCAGACGTGTGTTTCGTCTAGAAAAGACCCATTAGTTATGCTACAATGACAAAATGTTAAAAGCAGATCTCTGCAAAAAGCAAACTTAAGCTTTTAATGTAATGTTGACATGCTAATTAAAAGATTACATTCTGAAAAATTGAGACAGCACATAGCCTCTATTTAAAGGGGATATTAATTGATAGTTTTTGTTACAGATATAGCATCTAGTATATGTTGCCCTCCTCGACAGATGAAGAAAACCCATCAGTATAGGACTGGCCACATGTATGTTCATTACAGTTTGCTTAAGTTTATGTTTATATTTGATAGGCAATACAATTAGTTTGTTTCTGAACAATTTGACAAAAAGATGCTTCATGTTAATATGGGACTTGTAAATAAACTCATCATAGATACCTGACACCAGACGTGTGTTTCGTCTAGAAAAGACCCATTAGTTATGGCTACAATGACAAAATGTTAAAAGCAGATCTCTGCAAAAAGCAAACTTAAGCTTTTAATGTAATGTTGACATGCTAATTAAAAGATTAAATTCTGAAAAATTGAAACAGCAAATATCCTCTATTTAAAGGTGATATTAATTGATAGTTTTTGTTACAGATACAGTATCTAGTATATGTTGCCCTCCTCAACAGATGAAGAAAACCCATCAGTATAGGACTGGCCACATGTATGTTCATTACAGTTTGCTTAAGTTTATGTTTATATTTGATAGGCAATACAATAAGTTTGTTTCTGAACAATTTGACAAAAAGATGCTTCATGTTAATATGGGACTTGTAAATAAACTCATCATAGATACCTGGTTTAAAATTTATACTGATGCCAGACGTGTGTTTCGTCTAGAAAAGACACACTAGTTATGCTACAACGACAAAATGTTAAAAGCAGATCTCTGCAAAAAGCAAACTTATGCTTTTAATGTAATGTTGACATGCTAATTAAAAGATTAAATACTGAAAAATTGAAACAGCAAATAGCCTCTATTTAAAGGTGATATTAATTGATAGTTTTTGTTACAGATACAGCATCTAGTATATGTTGCCCTCCTCGACAGATGAAGAAAACCCATCAGTATAGGACTGGCCACATGTATGTTCATTAGTTTGCTTATGTTTATGTTTATATTTGATAGGCAATACAATTAGTTTGTTTCTGAACAATTTGACAAAAAGATGCTTCATGTTAATATGGGACTTGTAAATAAACTCATCATAGATACCTGACACCAGACGTGTGTTTCGTCTAGAAAAGACCCATTAGTTATGCTACAATGACAAAATGTTAAAAGCAGATCTCTGCAAAAAGCAAACTTAAGCTTTCAATGTAATGTTGACATGCTAATTAAAAGATTAAATTCTGAAAAATTGAAACCGCAAATAGCCTCTATTTAAAGGTGATATTAATTGATAGTTTTTGTTACAGATACAGCATCTAGTATTTGTTGCCCTCCTCGACAGATGAAGAAAACCCATCAGTATAGGACTGGCCACATGTATGTTCATTACAGTTTGCTTATGTTTATGTTTATATTTGATAGGCAATACAATTAGTTTGTTTCTGAACAATTTGACAAAAAGATGCTTCATGTTAATATGGGACTTGTAAATAAACTCATCATAGATACCTGACACCAGACGTGTGTTTTTTTTCTAGAAAAGACCCATTAGTTATGCTACAATGACAAAATGTTAAAAGCAGATCTCTGCAAAAAGCAAACTTAAGCTTTTAATGTAATGTTGACATGCGAATTAAAAGATTAAATTCTGAAAAATTGAAACAGCAAATAGCCTCTATTTAAAGGTGATATTAATTGATAGTTTTTGTTACAGATACAGCATCTAGTATATGTTGCCCTCCTCGACAGATGAAGAAAACCCATCAGTTTAGGACTGGCCACATGTATGTTCATTACAGTTTGCTTAAGTTTATGTTTATATTTGATAGGCAATACAATTAGTTTGTTTCTGAACAATTTGACAAAAATGACAAAGTGTTAAAAGCAGATCTCTGCAAAAAGCAAACTAAAGCTTTTAATGTAATGTTGACATGCTAATTAAAAGATTACATTCTGAAAAATTGAGGCAGCACATAGCCTCTATTTAAAGGTGATATTAATTGATAGTTTTTGTTACAGATACAGCATCTAGTATATGTTGCCCTCCTCGACAGATGAAGAAAACCCATCAGTATAGGACTGGCCACATGTATGTTCATTACAGTTTGCTTAAGTTTATGTTTATATTTGATAGGCAATACAATAAGTTTGTTTCTGAACAATTTGACAAAAAGATGCTTCATGTTAATATGGGACTTGTAAATAAACTCATCATAGATACCTGGTTTAAAATTTATACTGATGCCAGACGTGTGTTTCGTCTAGAAAAGACACACTAGTTATGCTACAATGACCAAATGGTAAAAGCAGATCTCTGCAAAAAGCAAACTTAAGCTTTTAATGTAATGTTGACATGCTAATTAAAAGATTAAATACTGAAAAATTGAAACAGCAAATAGCCTCTATTTAAAGGTGATATTAATTGATAGTTTTTGTTACAGATACAGCATCTAGTATATGTTGCCCTCCTCGACAGATGAAGAAAACCCATCAGTATAGGACTGGCCACATGTATGTTCATTACAGTTTGCTTATGTTTATGTTTATATTTGATAGGCAATACAATTAGTTTGTTTCTGAACAATTTGACAAAAAGATGCTTCATGTTAATATGGGACTTGTAAATAAACTCATCATAGATACCTGACACCAGACGTGTGTTTCGTCTAGAAAAGACCCATTAGTTATGCTACAATGACAAAATGTTAAAAGCAGATCTCTGCAAAAAGCAAACTTAAGCTTTTAATGTAATGTTGACATGCTAATTAAAAGATTTCATTCTGAAAAATTGAGACAGCAAATATCCTCTATTTAAAGGTGATATTAATTGATAGTTTTTGTTACAGATACAGCATCTAGTATATGTTGCCCTCCTCGACAGATGAAGAAAACCCATCAGTATAGGACTGGCCACATGTATGTTCATTACAGTTTGCTTATGTTTATGTTTATATTTGATAGGCAATACAATTAGTTTGTTTCTGAACAATTTGACAAAAAGATGCTTCATGTTAATATGGGACTTGTAAATAAACTCATCATAGATACCTGACACCAGACGTGTGTTTCGTCTAGAAAAGACCCATTAGTTATGGCTACAATGACAAAATGTTAAAAGCAGATCTCTGCAAAAAGCAAACTTAAGCTTTTAATGTAATGTTGACATGCTAATTAAAAGATTAAATTCTGAAAAATTGAAACAGCAAATATCCTCTATTTAAAGGTGATATTAATTGATAGTTTTTGTTACAGATACAGTATCTAGTATATGTTGCCCTCCTCGACAGATGAAGAAAACCCATCAGTATAGGACTGGCCACATGTATGTTCATTACAGTTTGCTTAAGTTTATGTTTATATTTGATAGGCAATACAATAAGTTTGTTTCTGAACAATTTGACAAAAAGATGCTTCATGTTAATATGGGACTTGTAAATAAACTCATCATAGATACCTGGTTTAAAATTTATACTGATGCCAGACGTGTGTTTCGTCTAGAAAAGACACACTAGTTATGCTACAACGACAAAATGTTAAAAGCAGATCTCTGCAAAAAGCAAACTTATGCTTTTAATGTAATGTTGACATGCTAATTAAAAGATTAAATACTGAAAAATTGAAACAGCAAATAGCCTCTATTTAAAGGTGATATTAATTGATAGTTTTTGTTACAGATACAGCATCTAGTATATGTTGCCCTCCTCGACAGATGAAGAAAACCCATCAGTATAGGACTGGCCACATGTATGTTCATTAGTTTGCTTATGTTTATGTTTATATTTGATAGGCAATACAATTAGTTTGTTTCTGAACAATTTGACAAAAAGATGCTTCATGTTAATATGGGACTTGTAAATAAACTCATCATAGATACCTGACACCAGACGTGTGTTTCGTCTAGAAAAGACCCATTAGTTATGCTACAATGACAAAATGTTAAAAGCAGATCTCTGCAAAAAGCAAACTTAAGCTTTTAATGTAATGTTGACATGCTAATTAAAAGATTACATTCTGAAAAATTGAGACAGCACATAGCCTCTATTTAAAGGTGATATTAATTGATAGTTTTTGTTACAGATACAGCATCTAGTATATGTTGCCCTCCTCGACAGATGAAGAAAACCCATCAGTATAGGACTGGCCACATGTATGTTCATTACAGTTTGCTTAAGTTTATGTTTATATTTGATAGGCAATACAATTAGTTTGTTTCTGAACAATTTGACAAAAAGATGCTTCATGTTAATATGGGACTTGTAAATAAACTCATCATAGATACCTGACACCAGACGTGTGTTTCGTCTAGAAAAGACCCATTAGTTATGGCTACAATGACAAAATGTTAAAAGCAGATCTCTGCAAAAAGCAAACTTAAGCTTTTAATGTAATGTTGACATGCTAATTAAAAGATTAAATTCTGAAAAATTGAAACAGCAAATATCCTCTATTTAAAGGTGATATTAATTGATAGTTTTTGTTACAGATACAGTATCTAGTATATGTTGCCCTCCTCAACAGATGAAGAAAACCCATCAGTATAGGACTGGCCACATGTATGTTCATTACAGTTTGCTTAAGTTTATGTTTATATTTGATAGGCAATACAATAAGTTTGTTTCTGAACAATTTGACAAAAAGATGCTTCATGTTAATATGGGACTTGTAAATAAACTCATCATAGATACCTGGTTTAAAATTTATACTGATGCCAGACGTGTGTTTCGTCTAGAAAAGACACACTAGTTATGCTACAACGACAAAATGTTAAAAGCAGATCTCTGCAAAAAGCAAACTTATGCTTTTAATGTAATGTTGACATGCTAATTAAAAGATTAAATACTGAAAAATTGAAACAGCAAATAGCCTCTATTTAAAGGTGATATTAATTGATAGTTTTTGTTACAGATACAGCATCTAGTATATGTTGCCCTCCTCGACAGATGAAGAAAACCCATCAGTATAGGACTGGCCACATGTATGTTCATTAGTTTGCTTATGTTTATGTTTATATTTGATAGGCAATACAATTAGTTTGTTTCTGAACAATTTGACAAAAAGATGCTTCATGTTAATATGGGACTTGTAAATAAACTCATCATAGATACCTGACACCAGACGTGTGTTTCGTCTAGAAAAGACCCATTAGTTATGCTACAATGACAAAATGTTAAAAGCAGATCTCTGCAAAAAGCAAACTTAAGCTTTTAATGTAATGTTGACATGCTAATTAAAAGATTACATTCTGAAAAATTGAGACAGCACATAGCCTCTATTTAAAGGTGATATTAATTGATAGTTTTTGTTACAGATACAGCATCTAGTATATGTTGCCCTCCTCGACAGATGAAGAAAACCCATCAGTATAGGACTGGCCACATGTATGTTCATTACAGTTTGCTTAAGTTTATGTTTATATTTGATAGGCAATACAATTAGTTTGTTTCTGAACAATTTGACAAAAAGATGCTTCATGTTAATATGGGACTTGTAAATAAACTCATCATAGATACCTGACACCAGACGTGTGTTTCGTCTAGAAAAGACCCATTAGTTATGGCTACAATGACAAAATGTTAAAAGCAGATCTCTGCAAAAAGCAAACTTAAGCTTTTAATGTAATGTTGACATGCTAATTAAAAGATTAAATTCTGAAAAATTGAAACAGCAAATATCCTCTATTTAAAGGTGATATTAATTGATAGTTTTTGTTACAGATACAGTATCTAGTATATGTTGCCCTCCTCAACAGATGAAGAAAACCCATCAGTATAGGACTGGCCACATGTATGTTCATTACAGTTTGCTTAAGTTTATGTTTATATTTGATAGGCAATACAATAAGTTTGTTTCTGAACAATTTGACAAAAAGATGCTTCATGTTAATATGGGACTTGTAAATAAACTCATCATAGATACCTGGTTTAAAATTTATACTGATGCCAGACGTGTGTTTCGTCTAGAAAAGACACACTAGTTATGCTACAACGACAAAATGTTAAAAGCAGATCTCTGCAAAAAGCAAACTTATGCTTTTAATGTAATGTTGACATGCTAATTAAAAGATTAAATACTGAAAAATTGAAACAGCAAATAGCCTCTATTTAAAGGTGATATTAATTGATAGTTTTTGTTACAGATACAGCATCTAGTATATGTTGCCCTCCTCGACAGATGAAGAAAACCCATCAGTATAGGACTGGCCACATGTATGTTCATTAGTTTGCTTATGTTTATGTTTATATTTGATAGGCAATACAATTAGTTTGTTTCTGAACAATTTGACAAAAAGATGATTCATGTTAATATGGGACTTGTAAATAAACTCATCATAGATACCTGACACCAGACGTGTGTTTCGTCTAGAAAAGACCCATTAGTTATGCTACAATGACAAAATGTTAAAAGCAGATCTCTGCAAAAAGCAAACTTTAGCTTTTAATGTAATGTTGACATGCTAATTAAAAGATTAAATTCTGAAAAATTGAAACAGCAAATAGCCTCTATTTAAAGGTGATATTAATTGATAGTTTTTGTTACAGATACAGCATCTAGTATATGTTGCCCTCCTCGACAGATGAAGAAAACCCATCAGTATAGGACTGGCCACATGTATGTTCATTACAGTTTGCTTAAGTTTATGTTTATATTTGATAGGCAATACAATTAGTTTGTTTCTGAACAATTTGACAAAAAGATGCTTCGTGTTAATATGGGACTTGTAAATAAACTCATCATAGATACCTGGTTTAAAATTTATACTGATGCCAGACGTGTGTTTTGTCTAGAAAAGACACACTAGTTATGCTACAATGACAAAATGTTAAAAGCAGATCTCTGCAAAAAGCAAACTTAAGCTTTTAATGTAATGTTGACATGCTAATTAAAAGATTACATTCTGAAAAATTGAGACAGCACATAGCCTCTATTTAAAGGTGATATTAATTGATAGTTTTTGTTACAGATACAGCATCTAGTATATGTTGCCCTCCTCGACAGATGAAGAAAACCCATCAGTATAGGACTGGCCACATGTATGTTCATTACAGTTTGCTTAAGTTTATGTTTATATTTGATAGGCAATACAATTAGTTTGTTTCTGAACAATTTGACAAAAAGATGCTTCATGTTAATATGGGACTTGTAAATAAACTCATCATAGATACCTGACACCAGACGTGTGTTTCGTCTAGAAAAGACCCATTAGTTATGGCTACAATGACAAAATGTTAAAAGCAGATCTCTGCAAAAAGCAAACTTAAGCTTTTAATGTAATGTTGACATGCTAATTAAAAGATTAAATTCTGAAAAATTGAAACAGCAAATATCCTCTATTTAAAGGTGATATTAATTGATAGTTTTTGTTACAGATACAGTATCTAGTATATGTTGCCCTCCTCAACAGATGAAGAAAACCCATCAGTATAGGACTGGCCACATGTATGTTCATTACAGTTTGCTTAAGTTTATGTTTATATTTGATAGGCAATACAATAAGTTTGTTTCTGAACAATTTGACAAAAAGATGCTTCATGTTAATATGGGACTTGTAAATAAACTCATCATAGATACCTGGTTTAAAATTTATACTGATGCCAGACGTGTGTTTCGTCTAGAAAAGACACACTAGTTATGCTACAACGACAAAATGTTAAAAGCAGATCTCTGCAAAAAGCAAACTTATGCTTTTAATGTAATGTTGACATGCTAATTAAAAGATTAAATACTGAAAAATTGAAACAGCAAATAGCCTCTATTTAAAGGTGATATTAATTGATAGTTTTTGTTACAGATACAGCATCTAGTATATGTTGCCCTCCTCGACAGATGAAGAAAACCCATCAGTATAGGACTGGCCACATGTATGTTCATTAGTTTGCTTATGTTTATGTTTATATTTGATAGGCAATACAATTAGTTTGTTTCTGAACAATTTGACAAAAAGATGATTCATGTTAATATGGGACTTGTAAATAAACTCATCATAGATACCTGACACCAGACGTGTGTTTCGTCTAGAAAAGACCCATTAGTTATGCTACAATGACAAAATGTTAAAAGCAGATCTCTGCAAAAAGCAAACTTTAGCTTTTAATGTAATGTTGACATGCTAATTAAAAGATTAAATTCTGAAAAATTGAAACAGCAAATAGCCTCTATTTAAAGGTGATATTAATTGATAGTTTTTGTTACAGATACAGCATCTAGTATATGTTGCCCTCCTCGACAGATGAAGAAAACCCATCAGTATAGGACTGGCCACATGTATGTTCATTACAGTTTGCTTAAGTTTATGTTTATATTTGATAGGCAATACAATTAGTTTGTTTCTGAACAATTTGACAAAAAGATGCTTCGTGTTAATATGGGACTTGTAAATAAACTCATCATAGATACCTGGTTTAAAATTTATACTGATGCCAGACGTGTGTTTTGTCTAGAAAAGACACACTAGTTATGCTACAATGACAAAATGTTAAAAGCAGATCTCTGCAAAAAGCAAACTTAAGCTTTTAATGTAATGTTGACATGCTAATTAAAAGATTACATTCTGAAAAATTGAGGCAGCACATAGCCTCTATTTAAAGGTGATATTAATTGATAGTTTTTGTTACAGATACAGCATCTAGTATATGTTGCCCTCCTCGACAGATGAAGAAAACCCATCAGTATAGGACTGGCCACATGTATGTTCATTACAGTTTGCTTAAGTTTATGTTTATATTTGATAGGCAATACAATTAGTTTGTTTCTGAACAATTTGACAAAAAGATGCTTCATGTTAATATGGGACTTGTAAATAAACTCATCATAGATACCTGACACCAGACGTGTGTTTCGTCTAGAAAAGACCCATTAGTTATGCTACAATGACAAAATGTTAAAAGCAGATCTCTGCAAAAAGCAAACTTAAGCTTTTAATGTAATGTTGACATGCTAATTAAAAGATTAAATTCTGAAAAATTGAAACAGCAAATAGCCTCTATTTAAAGGTGATATTAATTGATAGTTTTTGTTACAGATACAGCATCTAGTATATGTTGCCCTCCTCGACAGATGAAGAAAAACCATCAGTATAGGACTGGCCACATGTATGTTCATTACAGTTTGCTTAAGTTTATGTTTATATTTGATAGGCAATACAATTAGTTTGTTTCTGAACAATTTGACAAAAAGATGCTTCATGTTAATATGGGACTTGTAAATAAACTCATCATAGATACCTGGTTTAAAATTTATACTGATGCCAGACGTGTGTTTCGTCTAGAAAAGACACACTAGTTATGTTACAATGACAAAATGTTAAAAGCAGATCTCTGCAAAAAGCAAACTAAAGCTTTTAATGTAATGTTGACATGCTAATTAAAAGATTACATTCTGAAAAATTGAGGCAGCACATAGTCTCTATTTAAAGGTGATATTAATTGATAGTTTTTGTTACAGATACAGCATCTAGTATATGTTGCCCTCCTCGACAGATGAAGAAAACCCATCAGTATAGGACTGGCCACATGTATGTTCATTACAGTTTGCTTAAGTTTATGTTTATATTTGATAGGCAATACAATTAGTTTGTTTCTGAACAATTTGACAAAAAGATGCTTCATGTTAATATGGGACTTGTAAATAAACTCATCATAGATACCTGACACTAGACGTGTGTTTCGTCTAGAAAAGATCCATTAGTTATGCTACAATGACAAAATGTTAAAAGCAGATCTCTGCAAAAAGCAAACTTAAGCTTTTAATGTAATGTTGACATGCTAATTAAAAGATTAAATACTGAAAAATTGAAACAGCAAATAGCCTCTATTTAAAGGTGATATTAATTGATAGTTTTTGTTACAGATACAGCATCTAGTATATGTTGCCCTCCTCGACAGATGAAGAAAAACCATCAGTATAGGACTGGCCACATGTATGTTCATTACAGTTTGCTTAAGTTTATGTTTATATTTGGTAGGCAATACAATTAGTTTGTTTCTGAACAATTTGACAAAAAGATGCTTAGTGTTAATATGGGACTTGTAAATAAACTCATCATAGATACCTGGTTTAAAATTTATACTGATGCCAGACGTGTGGTTCGTCTAGAAAAGACACACTAGTTATGTTACAATGACAAAATGTTAAAAGCAGATCTCTGCAAAAAGCAAACTAAAGCTTTTAATGTAATGTTGACATGCTAATTAAAAGATTACATTCTGAAAAATTGAGGCAGCACATAGTCTCTATTTAAAGGTGATATTAATTGATAGTTTTTGTTACAGATACAGCATCTAGTATATGTTGCCCTCCTCGACAGATGAAGAAAACCCATCAGTATAGGACTGGCCACATGTATGTTCATTACAGTTTGCTTAAGTTTATGTTTATATTTGATAGGCAATACAATTAGTTTGTTTCTGAACAATTTGACAAAAAGATGCTTAGTGTTAATATGGGACTTGTAAATAAACTCATCATAGATACCTGGTTTAAAATTTATACTGATGCCAGACGTGTGTTTCGTCTAGAAAAGACACACTAGTTATGTTACAATGACAAAATGTTAAAAGCAGATCTCTGCAAAAAGCAAACTAAAGCTTTTAATGTAATGTTGACATGCTAATTAAAAGATTACATTCTGAAAAATTGAGGCAGCACATAGTCTCTATTTAAAGGTGATATTAATTGATAGTTTTTGTTACAGATACAGCATCTAGTATATGTTGCCCTCCTCGACAGATGAAGAAAACCCATCAGTATAGGACTGGCCACATGTATGTTCATTACAGTTTGCTTAAGTTTATGTTTATATTTGATAGGCAATACAATTAGTTTGTTTCTGAACAATTTGACAAAAAGATGATTCATGTTAATATGGGACTTGTAAATAAACTCATCATAGATACCTGACACCAGACGTGTGTTTCGTCTAGAAAAGACCCATTAGTTATGCTACAATGACAAAATGTTAAAAGCAGATCTCTGCAAAAAGCAAACTTTAGCTTTTAATGTAATGTTGACATGCTAATTAAAAGATTAAATTCTGAAAAATTGAAACAGCAAATAGCCTCTATTTAAAGGTGATATTAATTGATAGTTTTTGTTACAGATACAGCATCTAGTATATGTTGCCCTCCTCGACAGATGAAGAAAACCCATCAGTATAGGACTGGCCACATGTATGTTCATTACAGTTTGCTTAAGTTTATGTTTATATTTGATAGGCAATACAATTAGTTTGTTTCTGAACAATTTGACAAAAAGATGCTTCGTGTTAATATGGGACTTGTAAATAAACTCATCATAGATACCTGGTTTAAAATTTATACTGATGCCAGACGTGTGTTTTGTCTAGAAAAGACACACTAGTTATGCTACAATGACAAAATGTTAAAAGCAGATCTCTGCAAAAAGCAAACTTAAGCTTTTAATGTAATGTTGACATGCTAATTAAAAGATTACATTCTGAAAAATTGAGGCAGCACATAGCCTCTATTTAAAGGTGATATTAATTGATAGTTTTTGTTACAGATACAGCATCTAGTATATGTTGCCCTCCTCGACAGATGAAGAAAACCCATCAGTATAGGACTGGCCACATGTATGTTCATTACAGTTTGCTTAAGTTTATGTTTATATTTGATAGGCAATACAATTAGTTTGTTTCTGAACAATTTGACAAAAAGATGCTTCATGTTAATATGGGACTTGTAAATAAACTCATCATAGATACCTGACACCAGACGTGTGTTTCGTCTAGAAAAGACCCATTAGTTATGCTACAATGACAAAATGTTAAAAGCAGATCTCTGCAAAAAGCAAACTTAAGCTTTTAATGTAATGTTGACATGCTAATTAAAAGATTAAATTCTGAAAAATTGAAACAGCAAATAGCCTCTATTTAAAGGTGATATTAATTGATAGTTTTTGTTACAGATACAGCATCTAGTATATGTTGCCCTCCTCGACAGATGAAGAAAAACCATCAGTATAGGACTGGCCACATGTATGTTCATTACAGTTTGCTTAAGTTTATGTTTATATTTGATAGGCAATACAATTAGTTTGTTTCTGAACAATTTGACAAAAAGATGCTTCATGTTAATATGGGACTTGTAAATAAACTCATCATAGATACCTGGTTTAAAATTTATACTGATGCCAGACGTGTGTTTCGTCTAGAAAAGACACACTAGTTATGTTACAATGACAAAATGTTAAAAGCAGATCTCTGCAAAAAGCAAACTAAAGCTTTTAATGTAATGTTGACATGCTAATTAAAAGATTACATTCTGAAAAATTGAGGCAGCACATAGTCTCTATTTAAAGGTGATATTAATTGATAGTTTTTGTTACAGATACAGCATCTAGTATATGTTGCCCTCCTCGACAGATGAAGAAAACCCATCAGTATAGGACTGGCCACATGTATGTTCATTACAGTTTGCTTAAGTTTATGTTTATATTTGATAGGCAATACAATTAGTTTGTTTCTGAACAATTTGACAAAAAGATGCTTCATGTTAATATGGGACTTGTAAATAAACTCATCATAGATACCTGACACTAGACGTGTGTTTCGTCTAGAAAAGACCCATTAGTTATGCTACAATGACAAAATGTTAAAAGCAGATCTCTGCAAAAAGCAAACTTAAGCTTTTAATGTAATGTTGACATGCTAATTAAAAGATTAAATACTGAAAAATTGAAACAGCAAATAGCCTCTATTTAAAGGTGATATTAATTGATAGTTTTTGTTACAGATACAGCATCTAGTATATGTTGCCCTCCTCGACAGATGAAGAAAAACCATCAGTATAGGACTGGCCACATGTATGTTCATTACAGTTTGCTTAAGTTTATGTTTATATTTGGTAGGCAATACAATTAGTTTGTTTCTGAACAATTTGACAAAAAGATGCTTAGTGTTAATATGGGACTTGTAAATAAACTCATCATAGATACCTGGTTTAAAATTTATACTGATGCCAGACGTGTGGTTCGTCTAGAAAAGACACACTAGTTATGTTACAATGACAAAATGTTAAAAGCAGATCTCTGCAAAAAGCAAACTAAAGCTTTTAATGTAATGTTGACATGCTAATTAAAAGATTACATTCTGAAAAATTGAGGCAGCACATAGTCTCTATTTAAAGGTGATATTAATTGATAGTTTTTGTTACAGATACAGCATCTAGTATATGTTGCCCTCCTCGACAGATGAAGAAAACCCATCAGTATAGGACTGGCCACATGTATGTTCATTACAGTTTGCTTAAGTTTATGTTTATATTTGATAGGCAATACAATTAGTTTGTTTCTGAACAATTTGACAAAAAGATGCTTAGTGTTAATATGGGACTTGTAAATAAACTCATCATAGATACCTGGTTTAAAATTTATACTGATGCCAGACGTGTGTTTCGTCTAGAAAAGACACACTAGTTATGTTACAATGACAAAATGTTAAAAGCAGATCTCTGCAAAAAGCAAACTAAAGCTTTTAATGTAATGTTGACATGCTAATTAAAAGATTACATTCTGAAAAATTGAGGCAGCACATAGTCTCTATTTAAAGGTGATATTAATTGATAGTTTTTGTTACAGATACAGCATCTAGTATATGTTGCCCTCCTCGACAGATGAAGAAAACCCATCAGTATAGGACTGGCCACATGTATGTTCATTACAGTTTGCTTAAGTTTATGTTTATATTTGATAGGCAATACAATTAGTTTGTTTCTGAACAATTTGACAAAAAGATGATTCATGTTAATATGGGACTTGTAAATAAACTCATCATAGATACCTGACACCAGACGTGTGTTTCGTCTAGAAAAGACCCATTAGTTATGCTACAATGACAAAATGTTAAAAGCAGATCTCTGCAAAAAGCAAACTTAAGCTTTTAATGTAATGTTGACATGCTAATTAAAAGATTAAATTCTGAAAAATTGAAACAGCAAATAGCCTCTATTTAAAGGTGATATTAATTGATAGTTTTTGTTACAGATACAGCATCTAGTATATGTTGCCCTCCTCGACAGATGAAGAAAACCCATCAGTATAGGACTGGCCTTATGTATGTTCATTACAGTTTGCTTAAATTAAAGATTAAATTCTGTGATTGTTTTTTTGGATTGCATTCCTGAAAATAAAGATAATACAATTTACTTTAAGAACTCCCTTTGTGGCTTAAACGGCCAATTTTAATGTGAAGTTTCATGAAAAATTATATCCAAGAACAAAAAGTTCATAACTTTTTTTTTATTCAAAGGTAATAAAAATAGGGGTTTGCAGCATATTTTCAACATTTACATGTATATGCCCTGATCTTCTGAGAGTTTAAACTTATATTAAAATTCTATACTAGACCTACCTACAGTTTTCCCCTTGAACAACAGTTTGAAATTTTAACAAATTTGTCTAAAATTTCTTTTATTTAATTGATAACTAATAAGAATGTAAAGTAGTTTTGAATATTATAACTTGTCTTTAATTTCAAAATTGACATATAAAAACATGCATCACATTAATTTCTGAATTGATTGTTTTTGTTACAGATGCAACGTATGAGTCATAGAAGATGCAACATAGCAGCAGAAGATGTATAATTGAGTTGTGATGATACAGTTTATTTCTTTAGATAATGAAATTCATATATGTTTAAAATATCAGATGAGAATTTGCCAAGTGCTCTCGACATGTCTGCAAAGATATAACATGCATAATTAAGAATTTACTGGTTTTGTAAACTACTTTTCCAAAATTCACAAGTAGTTTCTGATTGTCAATTATGATATTTACTTATTAACTTGATTTTTTTTTATTAAGTCCATTTGATAACGATAATTCAGTAATTGGAACAAAAATATTTTATTTAGATATTCATATTGAAATTTTTATCATTTCTGTTACAGATATATACATCAGACAATTTTTGTTTACCAGAAATTTCAATTAAATTCGAAATGAAAATATTTAATGATATATATATATATATATAGCCAAAAGATTGATTGAACAATAGTGTTGGTTGCAATAAATGAAGCTCTTCATACTATCTTTAAATTCTGGAATTAGAAAATATTGAAATTTGACATGTTACCATATTTATAAATTTTAATTCTGGTATAAATGATGAGTTTATATAGAATTTTTTGTGTCATCTATTGAGTAAGGAATAAGAACACCTAAATAAATTCAAATTTGGTGAAATGTTTTCCCTGTTGTATCTATCATTGCTTTTGTAAGATAATAACAAAAATGTATATGTAGTTTAAACAATTTTGTTAAATATATATTTCAAATTAAAAATTAAAAAGAAATCAATTCATGGTTTAGTTCATGCACCCTAGAATTTATATCTGAAAAGTTTTGTTGTTGACTAAGGAAATATCATTTCAGAAGTACATTTCTTTTGCTTGGTATAATCTTCACTAACATTTAACATTGTGGGTTTCGGAGTTACTGAGGTAGTTCTTATTGGTGTGTTTCTTGTTTTTGCTATGGAGGAATCTGCAGTTTCTTTGTCTTCAGGATATGGTTTTCTAATTCAAAGGGAATGTCAATGTAGTTCTGAAATGATATACCTTTGGTTATTTATTGTCATTGAAAAAGAAACAATATAAGTGCATGAACATTTGAACTGTGAATATAAAATATTTAAATCAACTTTGGAAATTGATTGTATCAAATTAAATTGTATTTGACACCGTTTGATGTATGGAAATTGAAATTTATAAACTTTTTGGTTCTAAATTTTAGCACAAGTGAAAACAAATTTCTAAATATAAATTTCTGCTTTATAAAATGTTTGGTTAAATGGATCTGCAACATCACTGATGGTACACAGGATTATATAATCCACTTATTAATTGGATAGTCATGTATAGAATAGTACTTTTAGGAATTTTGGTCCTCAATGCACTTCAACTTTATTTGGCTTTTTTAATATTTTTGGATTCGAGCGTCACTGATGAGTCTTTTGTAGACGAAACGCGCGTCTGGCGTATATACTTAATTTAGTCTTGGTATCTATGATGAGTTTATATAGTATAGGTTAGTATATAATGGATCCTGTTGATGTTCTATTAAAAATATTGATGTATTATGAATCTTGTTCCTTAGTTTAACATGTAAGATGCCAGAGATCCCCTTTGTTATAAAGGGTCGCCCCTGCATCAATGTCTTACTTATAATACTGTAATATACTGACTGATAGATAAGCTCGGTGGGTAGATGATAACAATGTTATAGCTTAGGAGCTGTTTGTAGTACAATAGAGCAATTATCTACTCTTACTAATTTGATAGAAAAACACTCACATTTTGTGCCTTTGTTAAATTTTTAAACACTTTGGAAAGAGATGATATGGTATTAACTAAATATAATTGGTGTTGTCCATACTTTTTATTCTGCTATTTAGTATTAAGTCTTTTTTTACAAATGTGTCAGAACATAACACATTCTTAGACTGCCGAATAGAAATTGGTGAAAAAAAACATGGAATTTAGTATATGCTGATGTAATTATGACAAACTATGAATAGTCCAACAACTTTTTTTAAATGCTTTATCTTCATGATATGAAGACAATTATTACAAACAAAGTGTTATGGTGAACAATTGTGACCACCATCGATACCTAGATCAGATGTATTTGTTAATTGTAATTGTCATAAGTTTTAAATGAGCATTCAGACTATAACTGCAAAAGCCGTTGCATATTCAGCAAATAAAGCATTAGGGATGATAATAAACATTTTGGAGGAGTTTGGTTTAACGTTTTTATTAAATTATATGAAAGTTAGCCTTTTCATATTCTATTTGAGGAAAAACCAATGGGTGTAAAACATATTCTTGTATCCCCTTCATACATAATGGGGCCTATAGATTCTTTCTAGAAGTAGAAAAATATGCATCAAATCACATGCAAATGCTTTTGTTCCGGTCACGGGGTTCGATATACCGCAGTGGTCAAAATACTATGGCTAAGTAAATCCAAATTTTATAGTTGGCGGTTAAATATACCATGTTAGGGGTCAATATACTATGGCAAAGTAAAATTTTCAAAACATAATTTTCATCATATTTAATACATACAAACTACTTATTGGAGTATTATTTCTATGTTAAGGATTTAGTAAAGCTAGAATTTTTTAAATGTGAGGTCTATAGTATGACTCTCTTCAAGAGATATAACAGCTAGATTTTATGAGAGTTCTATAATGGGGGGTTGAATATACCACAGGGGCAGGGATCAAAATACCATGGCTAAGTAAAATTTTCAAAACATCTTTCCCATCATGTGTAAAATGTACAAACCACTAATTGGAGTATTATTAATATGTTAAGGAGTAAGTATAGCTAGAATTTTTGAAATCCAAATTCTATAGTCGGGGGTTCAAAATATTATGGCTTGAATAATTTTCAAAACATCTTTTCAAGCAAGACAAATACATACAAACTTCTTATTGGAATATAATTACTATGTTAAAGAGTTATAACAGCTTAATTTTTTTATATCCAAGGTCTATAGTAGGGGGTTCAACATACCATACATATTCATTATATCTGTACTTTTACTGGAGTATTATTACTATGTTAAGGAGTTAGTATAGCTAGAATTTTTTAAATAAGAGGTCAAAAATGTGTGTGGGTATGGGGGTCAATATACCTTAAAAAAAAGGGGGTGGGGGTAAAACTATGGCTAAGTAAAAATTTCAAAACATCTTTTCAAGCAATTAAAATGCATATAAACTACTTATTGGAATATAATTACTATGTTAAGAAGTTATAACAGTAGGGGGTTCCATATACTGCCGGGGGATCAGAATACCATGGCTAAATAAAATATCTTTCCCATCATGTTAAATACATACAAACTACTTATTGGAGTACATGTATTATTACTATGTTATACTTATTGGAGTATTACTATGTTAAAGAGTCAGAACTGCATGCATTTTTGAAATGAGAGATCAATAGTAGGGGGGGGGGGTTGGTTCAATATTCTGCAGGGGGTCAAAATACCATGGCAAAGTAAAATTTTCAAAACATCTTTTCAAGCAAGTAAAATACACACAAACTACTTATTGGAATAAAATTACTATGTTAAAGAGTTATCTATTGAATTTGGATTTCAAATAATCTAGCTGTTATAACTCTTTAAGATGGTAATTATATATATATTCCAATAACAGCTAGATTATTTGAAATCCAAATTCTATAGTAGGGGATTAATATACCATGGTTGGGGGTCAATATACAATGGCAAAGTAAAATTTTCAAAACATAATTTTCATCATGTTAAATACATACAAATACTTATTGGAGTATTATTTCAATGTTAAGGATTTAGTATAGCTAGAATGTTTATATATACCGCAGGTGATGATCAAAATACCATGGCTAAATAAAATTTTCAGAACATCTTTTCAAATAAGTAAAATACATACAAACTACTTTTTGGAATAGAATTTCTATGTTAAAGATTTATAACAGCTAGATTTTTTGAAATCCAAGGTCTGTAGGAGGGGGTTTATTATACCATGGTAGGGGGGTCAAATTACCATGGCAGAGTAAAATTTTCAAAACAACTTTCCCATCATGTAAAATTCATAGTAATAATACTCTCAACTTTATGTTATGGAGTAAGTATAGCTAGAATTTTTTGAATGAGAGGTCTATAGTAGGGGTTTCGATTTACCACAGGGGGTCAAATTACCATGGCAAAGTAAAATTTATAAAAAAACATCTTTCCATCATGTTAAAAACATACAAACTACTTATTGGAGTAGTATTACTATGTACTGGAGTTCAAATAGCTAGATTGTTTGAAATGAGAGGTCCATAGCAGGGGATTCAATGTAATGCAGGGGGTAAAAATACCATGGCTAATTAAACTTTTGAAAACATCTTCTCAAGCAAAACAAATACATACAAAGTACTTATTGGAATAAAATCACTAAATTGAAGATTTATAACAGCTAGATTTTTTGAAATCCAAGTGATATTGTAGGGTGTCAAATATCATGGCAGAGTAAATTTTTCAAATTATCTTTTCCATCATGTTAAATACATACAAACTACCAGAGACATGTATTTATATGTCTCTGTAACTACTTATTGGGGTATTTTTACTATGTTAAGGAGCTAGTTTAGGTACAATTTTTGAAATAAGAGGTCTTAAGTGGGGGGGGGGGGGGGGAGTATTATACCGCAAAAGGGAGGGGGTGTAAAAATATCATGGCTAGGTAAAATTTTCTAAAACATCTTTTCAAGCAAGTAAAATGCATACTAACTACTTACTGGAATATAATTTGTTTATGTTAATGAGTTATAACAGCTAGATGTTTTGAAATCCACGGTCTATAGTAGGGGGTTCAACATACCATGAAAGGAGGGTCAAAGTACCATGGCAAAGTGAAATTTCAAAATATCTTTTCCATCATGTTAACTACATACAAACTACTTATTGGAATACATGTACTATAACTATGTTCTACTTATTAGAGTATTATTACTATGTCAAAGAGTTAGAATAGCTAGAATTTTTTAAATGAGAGGTCTATAGCAGGGGGTTCAATATACCACAGGAGGTCAAAATACCATGGCAAAGTAAAATTTTCAAAACATCTTTTCAAGCAAGTAAAATACATACAAACTACTTATTTAAATAACATACAAACTACTTATTGAAATACAATTACTATGTTAAAGAGTTATAACAGCTAGATGTTTTAAAATCCAAGGTCTATAGTAGGGGGTTCAACATACCATGGAAGGAGGGTCAAAGTACCATGGCAAAGTGAAATTTCAAAATATCTTTTGTAAAGACTAGATTTTCTATAAAAATCTTGGTTTATTTGCAAAAAGTACTATTTTCCTATTAAACACAATAAAACAGGAAATAATAATGCTTTGCATCAAGTTTCCCCCTGGTATATGTACAAAACAGCACATCTCTATTAATCATTATATCTGTACTTTTACTGGAATATTATTACTTTGTTAGTATAGCTAGAATTTTAGAAATGAGAGGTCTTAAGTTGGGGGTTCAATATACCTACCGCCAAAAAAGGAAGGGGGGGGGTAAAAATACCATGGATACTTTAAATTTTCAAAACATCTTTTCAAGCAAGTAAAATGCAAACTACTTATTGGAATATAATTACTATGTTTAGGAGTTATAATAGCCATATTTTTGAAATCCAAGGTCTTATAGTAGGGGGGTCAGAATACCATGGCTAAGTTAAATTTTCAAAATATCTTTTCCATCATGTTAACTACATACAAACTACTTCTTGGAGTACATGTATTATAACTATGTAAGACTTATTGGAGTAATATTACTATGTTAAAAAGTTAGAACTGCTTGAATTTTTTAAATGAGTGGTCTATAGTAGGGGTTTCAATATACAGCAGGGGGTCAAAATACAATGGCAAAGTAAAATTTTCAAATCAACTTTTCAAGCAAGTAAAATACATACAAACTACTTATTGGAATATAATTACTATGTTTAGGAGTTAGTATAGCTAGAATTTTTGAAATCCAAATTCTATAGTAGGGGGTTCAATATACCGCAGGGGGTCAAAATATTGTGGCTTAGATAATTTTCAAATCATCTTTTCAAGCAAGTAAAATACATACAAACTACTTATTGGAATATAATTACTATGTGAAAGAGTTATAACAGCTAGATATTTTGAAATTTAAGGTCTATAGAAGGGGACTCAATATACCATGGTAGGGGGTCAAAATACAATGGCAAAGTAAAATTTTCAAAATATTTTTTCCATCATGTTAAATACATACAAACTACTTCTTGAAGTATTGTTACTATGTAAAGGAGTTGGAATAGCTAGATTTTTTTTAATGAGAGGTCTAGTATAGGGGTTAAATATAGCAGGGGTCCATTTCGGCGGTTTTGATGTATTCAGGATAATGTATACATAGGAATTTGTATGATGTTGAATTATATATGAATTGTTATAATAATGATTTATTGAATTTGGGATAATTTATAAAATAACCTAGGCAAACTAAGATAATGTGAGTTATTTATTTTTGCGAGTATGTAATTTAAACCACTTTTTTGATTTTTTGATAAGCAGTGGAAGAGTATATTTTTTTTGTGGTGTAGATTAAATAACTTGAGCTTAAATTCAAAAAAGTGCAAAAGTGCCAAAGTTTATAAGTGAGCTCATAGAATGCATACAAAGCATCACTGTGAAAAGCTGGATCTTTTCAGTAAGGAACTCCTTTTCTGGACTGAATTTAAGTGAAATACATAAAAAAAAAACATTTTAATACTTTAGATGATATTCAGATAACCAAAAGATAGTGTTTGTATTCTCATATGTAAATATGATACATGTGTGTTCCAAAATCTGTTGTTTAATTTTAAAAAGGATAATAAATGTTATATATTGTAGTAAATAGTATTATTTACATTGTTCATTTAGAATATATAATAAAGAATGCTAATAAAGAGTTAAATTGCTTGCCTGCAAACTTTGTTTGGTTGTTTTCTCAGACATTGTTATTAAGATTGACACCTAATTTCAATGAATAGGTACAGTATTTGAAAAAGGTATACATGGAGATATATATATATATATATACGAGTCTAAATTGAAAACTACGTTCAAACCTATGACTGCGTTGGATAAAAACCGCAATTTTTATACGTGTGTATATATATACATTTTATCCATCGACAAACATGGTAACTTTTGCTTAGAATAGCACACAGGGCTAAAATCAAGATTTCGTCATCTATCTATAAAACTAGATAAAATTGAAAATAGAAATGGGGAATTAAATACAACCAAACTAGAGAAAAGAAAAGCAACCAAAGGTCGATAAATTCACAATGGGTATTCAAAGCATCTGACTGACAAAAATGATCTATCTCGTATGCAATTTTCAGAAGAAAAAAGTGGATTATCTCGTTTGGAGTTTTTGAGCCTTAAAATCAATTGTTCTTACATTTTAAATCTTTAGTTGAATATATTTAACACTGTATGATACAAATAAGTTTGTAAAAAATATCTACAAATGATAAAAACATGGACAAAATCATCAATTGTCCACTCATAGGAATTGCCCTTGAAGATGTTTTATGAAATTTTTGCATATGATTAAAGAGATAAACTAAGCAGCAAAATATCATCTACATGTACACAAAACTTTTTGTATGAGGCTGGGGAAGTGCAAGGTTCTACTATGCCCTTCTCCAGTTTTGCGCCGAGTACAAAAAAGCTGAAATTTTTCTGACATTGACCTAAGGTAGCATTACACAGTTAGGAGTTTAGTTTCGCATTATGTGGATTTTTCAAATAGGAAAGTTTTTGTGAAATAAAATTCATTTTTAGACAGATGAGTGCTAATTTGGCCTTCAAAGGTGGTTCATAAGAGCATCAAGATTTTTTTTACATGGTTTATGGGCTGTTTTCTGTTTGACAGTCCGTATTTTCATAGCTAGACCGGCCATCGGTCCAGAAATTAATGTACTGTTTACAAACACTTTTTTTCTATACGAAGTTTTTGACGCAATTTTACAAAAAAATGAGATGAAAGACATATGATTTTCATTGGATTTGCTGAATGATATATGTACACAGTTTCAGAAAAGGTATTACTTCAAGCAATTGAAATTCTACTTTTAGTCAAATTTTGGGGAAATATGTGACATCTTTCCCCCCCCCCCCTTTTTGCAATATTTTATAACAAATAAATGCAGATTGTTGCCATGGATACACCAAAAGGAAATTATATTTTACCATTTTATATACTGGAAATAAAATCTATGGAAGATTCTGATTACATACATATGCCCATATATGACACACACAGTAAGCTTCATATTGCAAGAAAGCAATGAAAAGGGAATGGTAAAATTCATAAGGGCAAATTTTAGTATTTTTTCCTAACTGTTTATTGCTACCTAATACTGTTTTTATACTTCAACTTGAATAAATAAATTGATAGTTTTCTAAATTGTAACACAGATTTCAGAATTATTTTCATTACTTTATGAACCCTTAACTGTGGAAAAAAGTGTTATATGATGACATTGACATTGTACAAAATATAGCTGTGGTACTATATTTTTTAAAATAAACACAACTAGTTGCAGTATGTGGCACTGTTAAAGTCCACAATTCCTCTAAAGTCCTCAACAAATGTCCGCTAAAGTCCACAATAACAGGTTCCGCTATAGTCCACAAAAATCACCGTCAAAGTATTTCTTACGAAATCGTATAAGGGACATATCAAACATTTTGGCTTATAACTCTGAAACCAAAGCTTTTAAAGAAAATCTAACAGGGTGAATTGTTTATCAAGTCAATATCTATCTGTCCTGATGAATTGGACAACTGGTTGTCGGGTTGACCCCCCCCCCCCCCCATTGGTAATTTTTAAATAAATTTTCAATTTCAGGTTATTATCTTGGATACTATTTTAGATACAGACAAACTGTAAACAGCAATAATGTCCAGCAAAGTAAGATCTAATGATAAGTCAACATAACCACAATGGTCAGTTCTCAGTTGACCCCTTAAGGAGTTATTACCCTTTATAGTCAATAATTAACAATTTTCATTGATTTGGTTAATTTTTATAAAATAATTTCTTCTGTATCTAAAGGGTCAAATCCATATAGATAGAGAAAATTGTAAGTAGCAAGAATGTTTAGTAAAAAAAAGATCTACAAACACGTAACCATCACCAAAACACAATTTGTCATGAATCCATCTGTTTCCTTTGTTTAATATGCACATAGACCATGGTGAGCGACACGTTTGCTATCATCATGAACAAAAAGGCTAAAGGTGCACTCATTGAATGCTCACCAGTAGATGAGAGAATTATTGTTGCAAGATTCCATTCCAAATATGCCAAAATGACAATGACACAATGCTATGCACCAACAAATGATGCAGATGATGAAACAAAAAGAACTTTTTATGAGAAACTCCAAAGTATAACCTGCAAAACACCACGACATGACATCCTTATAGTCTTAGGTGATATGAATGCTAAAGTAGGAAATGATAACTTAGATAGAGAAAGATTTATGGGCAAACATGGACTTGGCACTATAAACGAAAATGGAGAACTACTTGTAGATTTTTGTGAAGATAACGACCTTGTTATTGGAGGTACACTTTTTCCACACAAAAACATCCATAAAATCACATGGAACTCCCCAAATGGTCGTGACAAAAACCAGATAGATCATATGATGATTAACGGAAGATGGAAAAACTCACTTTATGACGTGAGAGCTATGAGAGGAGCAGACTGTGGTTGTGGTAGTGACCATCACTTGATTTGTGGTAAAATTAGACTGAAGCTAAGAAAAGCAGTCAAGAATAGAACCAACAAGAGGGAAATATTCGACACAGTCAAATTAAAACAACCTGAAATTCTCAAGAAATTTAAGATCGAGTTAAGAAACAGGTTTCAAGTCTTATAAAACCTACAAGACAACAAGCCAAGTACTGTAGAAAGCTTAGAACAGGGATGGAGTAGGATTGAAACTGTGTTTAAAGAAACATCAAGAAACACACTAGGGCTCCGACAACGTGAAAGGAAGAAATGGATAAGTGATGACACATGGACTAGCATTCAGCAGAGAAAAGACATAAAGACAAAATTGAACAGCACAAAATCAGAACGAATCCAAACTACTCTAAGGAAAGAATATTCAGTCAAGGACAAAGAAGTAAAACGTAAAGCAAAAGCAGATAAGGCAATATACCTAGAGACACTTGCTAAAGAAGCAGGGACAGCAGCTTCTAAATGAGAACATATAAAATCACGAAAGAACTAAGTGGTAAGCACATGAGCTCCAGTGTACCATGTAAGTCCAAGGATGGTAAAACACTAGCCTCAGAAAGTCAGCAACTGGAGAGATGGACTGAACACTTTAAAGAAACATTGAATGCTGAACACCAGGCAGATGTTCCAGTTATAGAACAGTTTGGAATGGAACTAGACATCGATATTGGGGAAGTATCAAGGGATGAGATCAGGAAGGCAATACATACACTCAAGAACGGGAAGTCATCTGGCTTAGATGCAATAACAGCTGAAATGCTTAAAGCAGACATAGAAACTAGTACAACCATGTTTCATGAACTGTTTAAACAAATCTGGAGGCATGATACTATTCCAAATGATTGGGCAAAGGGTCTTATAATCAAACTACTCAAGAAAGGAGACCAAAGTGACTGCAACAACTAGCGTGGTAAAACTTTGTTGTCAGTACCAAGCAAGATACTACTGAGAATACTTTTAAACAGAATAGATGATGCTATAGATGAAATTCTGAGGAAAGAGCAGGCAGGGTTAAGATCAGGAAGAGGATGTATCGACCATATATTTACAATCAGAAATATACAAGTAATAGAGCAAAGTATAGAGTGGCAAAACAAACTAGTCCTAAATTTCATTGATTTTCGTAGAGCCTTTGACAGTATTAAAAGAAGTTGCTTATGGGCCATCCTTAGGGCATATGGTGTACCTTTTAAAATAATCACCTTAATACAAGCTTTCTACAACAACTATGAATGCTGTGTATTACATAACGGTCAACAGTCAGAATGGTTCCAAGTAACATCTGGAGTACGACAAGGTTGTGTAATGTCTCCTATCTTATTCATTACAGCAATAGATTGGCGTATGAGAACAACATTGGTTAATGAAATCACAGGCATCAGATGGACCATGAATTCTTTTCTTGAGGATTTAGATTTTGCTGATGATATCTGTCTACTATCCAGCAACAGAAACAACCTGCAGAACAAAACCACCAGACTGAATGAAACAGCACAAAATTTAGGACTGACTATAAATGAGAAGAAGACCAAGCTGAAGAACAGCAGTAACACAATACAACCAGTGTACTTGGGACATTACATCATAGAAGAGGTTGAGGACTTTACCTATCTTGGAAGCATGCTAAGTAACACTAATGGAACAGCAAAAGATATAAGAGCCAGAATAAGCAAAGCCAGATATGCATTCTGCCAACTACAGCCCATATGGAAGGGAAGGTCAATCAGTCTGAAAACAAAGCTCAGAATATACACCAGCAATGTCAAGTCAGTCCTTCTATATGGGGCAGAATGATGGAGAATTATTCAGTCAGACATGAAAAAGCTTTCCTCATTCCATAACACCTGCTTGAGGAAGATCTGTAAGATATTCTGGCCCAATACTATTTCCAACAAAGACCTGTACCACAAAACCAGTCAGTGTTGTATTGAAACAGATATTAAAAGGAAGAGATGGCGTTGGATTGGCCACGTATTGAGGAAAGGAAATGAGAATATCACCAAGATTGCTTTGAGATGGACACCTGATGGTAGACGAAAAAGAGGGCGGCCAAAAGAGACCTGGCGCAGAATGATAGAATCAGAGATGAAAGACCTTGGGAAAACCTGGAAAGAGATTGAGAAGAAGGCAAGAGAAAGGCAAATGTGGCGAGTACTGGTTGAGGCCTCATGTGCTGACAGGCACGAAGAGGATGAGTGAGTGAGTGAGTGAGCGACACGTTTATCTGACCTTGGATCATGTTAAGTTTTCGTAATACTTGAAGTTAAGGGCATACGATACAGTTTTGATCCCGTAATTACAGTTTGATGAAAATTTCCATACAGGCTATTTTCTGCCTGTTTTAATCAAATATGTAATAAAAAATATACCTCCATGTGTTACTTTTTGAGTTAAATGAGGTAGAAATTTTGTATAATTGCTCAAAATTCGAATTTGTGGCCGTATTTTTCTTTTCGAAAGAAAGACAACTTTTTTGTTTTAAAAGATAAACACAAGTTGTTTGTTGTTACTATAGTAAATAATTTGTAATTTCTGTGTTTTATAAGTATCTTAAAAAATTATGCATTTTTTATATAGAAATAACATATTTATCCAATGGTCATGAATTGAGAAGAAACGTATGTTTTTGCTGTATATTTATCGAAACTAAAAAAATAAATAGTACTATTGACATTAAATCAATGGTCAGTAGTGCAGGCGGGACATTTCTGCGTGTCGATCTTGTAGTAAAACATGTAGAACAAGAAAGTGTCCCAAGTACACGGATTCCCCACTCACACTATCATTCTCTTTGTCCAGTAGACGGTGAAATTAGAGTAAAAACTCTTAATTGGCATTAAAATTAGAAAGTTCATATCATTTGGAACATGTGTAATAAGTTTTAAGTTGATTGGACTTCAACTTCATAAAAAACTACCTTGCCAATAAAACTTTACCCTGAAGCGGGACGGACGAACGAACGAACGAACAGATGGACGAACGAACGGATCCACAGACCAGAAAACATAATGCCCCTGTACTATCGTAGGTTGGGCATAAAAATCAGTCCGTTCGGAACAAATCTTATTTTGTTTTATTATAAAGTATTTTTGATGCATATCAACCAACTTATTTATTATTATTTTATTCTTATTCTGCCGTATAAGTATACTTCAATAGAAGGCCTACTCGGACAAAACAATCCACTTTAAATGTTGCCGTAGCAAATATAAAAAAGTAAATGTTGTATGATTACCAATGCCGGTGAAAACTATAAACACCAAAAAGACCAAATTACACAGAAAGTAACAATTAAAGCTTGTCACTGTTCGGCCTTTTACAATGGGCAAAGCCTGACGGTCATACTGCATATACAGCTATAAAAAAAAAAACGAAATGACAAATGTAACACAATTCAAACGAGAAAACCAACGGCCTTATGTATGAACAAACAAGAATGTGTCCACAGAACACGGATGCTCCACTCGCACATTTTCTATGTTCAGTGGATCGTGAAATCGGGGTAAAAACTCTAATTCGGCATTCAAATTAGAAAGATCATATCATAAGGAACATTTGCACTAAGTTTCAAGTTGATTGGACTTCAACTTCATCAAAAACTACCTTGACCAAAAACTTTACCCTGAAGTGGGACGAACGAACGGACGAACGAACGAACGAATGAACAAACAGACGGACAGATGAACGGAGGCACAGACCAGAAAACATAATGCCCATAAATATAAATCATAGGGTGTGTTCTAAGTTTCAACTTGATTTGACTTCAACTTCATCAAAAACTACCTTGACAAAAACATTTAACCTGAGGCGGGACGAACGGACGAAAAGACGCACAGACCAGAAAACATAACGCCCATGAATGGGCCAAAAATAATTATCCCATCTATCAAAATCCCTTGCCAATCCCAGCAGATCAATCTTTTAAATAACTGTATATCTCTGTAAATACATACTTCTGCTTTAATATTTAATTTTATTCAATATTCAATGTCGGATGTTCATTGTAAATATATCCATCAAAATGCGGCAAAGAAGGTAGTTGACAAATTTATATTCATTGCTGGTCCACTTTTTCACAGAAAGCTTTACACAATCACGACAATGACATGTATATCTATGATATAACAAAAAGTTGCAATCTTGAATTTGCACTTCTTAACATGTTTTTCCATACATGTAAATATGAATCTCACATTAACTTATAAAACAGATATGAAATTAGTATATAAGGGGCCTGATTCACGAGTTGATTTTTTTGTCTATCACGATTCACAGAAAATAAATTCCTATTATCACGAATCACGAAAATATTGAAAGAGTAATAATTAAATCTGTAGAAAAAACGGATCGCGATAGCGAACATGCACCTATCACGAAGAACGAAAAAATCCCATATGGCACCTCGTATATATATATGCACATTTCATTATCAATATTTTTGAAAACAATCCTTTTGAAAAACTGTGCTCAGAAGTTTTTGTCTAAAAAAATGTTGATGAAAACTCTGTATTCTTTTCTAAATATAAAAGAAGGTGACGGATTTAATGTCAATTTCTTAAATTAAACTGTTCATTTTCACACCAGACTCACATTTTCACTGCCTACATGTAACAAAAGTTACTGTCATTTTCATTTCTGGTTTATATTATATTGACTAATAGTATTACATATATATTGTAGCATTTTAGATGATCTGGTACAAGTGTATAAAAAGTGCGGATCCTAAAATACCATTTTCACTGTATATGCCAAACATTTCTGATGTAGAATGGTTAATAAACAGACGAAAAAATATTATTTTTGAAGAAAATGAAGAAAAAAGTTCACACGTATATGTTCAGTAATAAATAATACAAGTTAGACAAAATAAGAGAGATAACGGGGTTTTACCGCGCCAATAGCCATCCATACGTGAAATATATACCGAAATAGTAACCCGAATAATTCAGTCGTTATACTCCGCTGATCTACAAGAAGGCTACATTCTCGTGTGGGAGAAAATCGGACACTGAAAGGTCTTGAATTATTCGAGTTAACCGAAATATGTGAATATTTAGGGTGTTGCTAAACGGCGGAAACGGAAAACGAAAAACGGCAAACAGAAAGACTTAAATTAAACCTATTTTCTTTTTGGTAATTTTTATATCTACATAAGCGTGCTTTATATAGTATTACACATGTTCACAAGGAAAAAAACCCAAGAGGAATGAATTTAAAATAAAAGATTTCAAAACATAAAGTTTTGAAATAATTACCAGGAGATGATTGGACTATGTTTTGGAAATATTTGATAAGGTCATGTGTACGTCCTTCATGCGATTCAGGAAAGTCTGTTCGACTTTTCTTTTCTTTTTAAAATTTTGATCAATGTCAATAAGATAGCAACCCAACAACACAAAACAAATCTCTATGGGGCTATGAAAGATTGACATCGGCATCGATTCTATAAATCGGTTGTGAAGTAATAAACTTGGGGGGGGGGGGGGGGGAATCCTTTGTCTCAGTTTTCTTCTTTGTTTCTGTTTTAATTTCCTTGAAAAAAATAGTGCTGTGGTGTATCTTGTTGCCGTGTTCTGCATTGGTGATTTTTGTTGTTTCTTTTCTTGTATAATGGAAAGAAAACCTAAAAGAAACATACACTGTCCTTTCCTGGATTTAGATATTTCGGTTTTAAACGGGAAACTACACACTAAAATTTACGACAAAAGAGACGATGTTTCGTTCCCTATTGTTAATTTTCCATTTTTAGATGGTGATGTTCCTGTGGCACCATCTTACGGTGTTTATATTTCACAACTTGTTCGTTATGCCCGTGTCTGTTGTGACGTTTTTAATTTTCAAAGAACGCAACCTATGTATTACTGGTAAATTATTAAATCAGGGATATCGTTACCATAAATTCCTTAAAACCTGTACTAAATTTTTCCATAGATATAAAGATTTGGTTTTGGAGTTTGGTTGTACCTGTAGAAAACTTATTTCAAACGGGATAGAATATCCTCATTTTTACGGAAATGTTGTTAACCATGCCAGGAAATTTAGAAATGATCCATGTTTACTTGTCGCTCCTTTAAATAAACTTATTCTAAAAGGTTACCTATTCAACACTGTAATAAGATCATTGAATATTGTTTTTATTGGTATAAATATTGATTTTGTTATCAGTAGATTAAAAGCTTACAAAAATTACTAGTATGTTATATACATATACATATTCCTAGATCTACAATCTGTCGATACCTGTAACTTGGCATTGCACAAGGTCATGTTTTTCTCTGGCTGTTTGTGACGTCTTTACACTAAATCCATTGGATGTTGGATGTGTACGGATTGATTGTTTAGTCTTAGATGCATGATTTTTTTAATTAGTTGTTAGTGGCTTTGAACTAGCTATCAGATAACTGCGAGTACTCTCAGATCTTTTCATGGTGTCTTTTTGTGTCGGGATGTATAAGTACCCGGCCACATCCACTTGTATTTTTTGGTCTATCTGATGAGTTAAGCCTTATTCAACTGATTTTTATAGTTCGTTCTTATGTTGTACTGTTATACCACTGTCCCAGGTTAGAGGAGGGGAGTGATCCAGCAAACATGTTTAACCCCGCCACATTACAAGTTATGTATGTTTCTGTCCGAGGTCAGGAGCCTGTAATTCAGTGGTTGTAGTTTGTTTATGTGTTACATATTTGTTTTTCGTTCATTTTTTTTATATAAATAAGGCCGTTAGTTTTCTCGTTTGAATTGTTTTACATTGTCTTATCGGGGCCTTTTATAGCTGACTAAGCGGTATGGGCTTTGTTCATTGTTGAAGGCCGTATGGTTACCTATAGTTGTTAATGTTTGTGTCATTTTGGTCTTTTGTGGATAGTTGTCTCATTGGCAATAATACCACATCTCCTTTTTATATAATAGGTCAATAGTGTATGGAAAAAATCCGATATGGAAACTACAATAGAAACTTGTATATACTTTATTTTTATGAGAAAAAAAAATGACAAAAGCTCTCACTATACAAAGATTATTCTCAACATTGACAACACGAACCCTACCAAAAAATTTGGGTGATCTCTACTGCTCCGAAAGGGGAAATAGATCCAGCTTCACATGATACAACCCGTTGACATAAACATGATTTTGGTGCTATGTCAAGACAACTGAAAACTTATTCTGCTATGTTCTTTTTTTTATGACAGAAATAATACTACACTACGCATCCGATCATTTGGATGTTTCTACTGGCCATACACCCGATTTTCCAACCACTGATATCATTTAGTAATTAACACCTGACCAGAACATATACAGTCACTTGAGATACCCCTGTATCAACCTGTTTGCTGTTGTTCAATTTACCACGACTATTTGATTGCGGAAGCATAGGAATTAGTAAATCCAAAATTGCATGTGTTCAACCTGGTTTCCTGTAACTGTTTTATTTTTATTTAATAGTTTATATGAGGCTTTTTCAAAATATGAAATAAATATATCCGTAAGGTGTTCTTAGCGATTATTTTTCTTGGCGCAATCCTTGATGACAGCACATACATGTAATTGCAACTGCGACATTAACGTAACTATATAAAAAGATATGTGATATGATTGCTAATGAGACAACTCTCCACAAGAAACCAAAATGACACAGAAATTAACAACTATAGGTCACCGTACGTGCTTCAACAATGAACAAAGCCCATACCGCAGTCAGCTATAAATGGCCCTGAAATGAAAATGTAAAACAATTCAAACGAGAAAACTAACGGCCTTATTTATGTACAAAAAGGAAAATGAACGAAAAACAAATATGTAACACATAAACAAACGACAACGACTGAATTACAGGCTCCTGACTTGGGATAGGCACATACATACATAATGTGGTGGGTTTAAACATGTTAGTAGGATCCCAACCCTCCCCCTTACCTGGGACAGTGGTATAACTTTACAACGTAAGAATGAACTATAAAAATCAGTTAAAATGCTTAACTCACCAGATGGACACAAATACACTTGAAGTGGAAGTGGCCGGGTACTTGTTCATCCCAACAACAAAAAGACACTAGGTAGTACTCGCAGTTAACTGGCAGCTAGCTATAGTTCAAAGCCACTATATAACAACTAACAAAATATCGTGCACCTAAGACGTACAAACATTGATGATGTTATAATACTGTAGACGGTAACGCAATATGTTGGAACATACTTTATGTTGCAGCATCCTGCAGTGAATGCATGTTTGAGGTACTTAATTAGCGGAAATGCACAAATGTCTCCTGTTGTCCATTCATCAGGTCATCCTGGGACTAATGATTGTTGAAAAAATGGTGAATAATAATAATATGATAGCTGCTAATTCATTTTATATTTTTTTACATTCTATGGTCTATTTCGTCTGGCCCTCGTACTTTTTATGTATTGAATCCATATTCTAATTTTTAAAATCGGTGTATCTAATTTAAAAACTGTGTGAAAAGCATGTCTTATCTGTCATCGGACTCGGACTTCTTTTAAAATTAGGTTTACTTTGTATTGCTTCATATGTGTTTCTTTATTCTACACTGGCTAGAGGTATAGATGGAGTGTTGGGATCTCACAAAAGATGTTTAACACCTCCGCATTTTTTTCGCCTGTCCCAAGTCAGAAATCTCTGACCTTTCAACGGTACGTCTTTTATATATTTTTAAAATTTAATCTCATTTATATGTTTTGGAGTTAAGTGTGACGTCCATTTTCACTGAACTAGTACACAATTTTATTTAGGGGCCAGCTGATACATTACACCACCTCCAGTCCGGGTGTGAGATTTTCTCGCTGCGTTGAAGACCCATTGGTGGCCTTTGAATGTTGTCTGGTCTTTCATGATGTTGTTGTCTCTTTGAAATTTTTCATTCTCAATTTTATTACGGAATATTGAACTTAAGGATTTCATAGTGCTGACCCTGAGAAGGAAAGTTTGATTAAATTCAATAGAATTGATATTAATTTCAAATGTAACACATTGTAGCCATAATATAACAACATGTGGATCATTTAAGAGTTGAAAGTGTTTTTAAATTAGGCAGGAACCATTTGATTTTCTGGGGGGGGGGGGGGGGGAAGGGCTATGGTTTTTTTTTTGGAAACAAAGTTTGCTTCCAGTTTTTGGAGAAAAACATAATTTGTTTTTGATTCTGAGAAAACAAATTATTTGTGTTCACCCTCAGCTGTCACTATATGTTTTGCGACTTGTCGCGAAAAAAAGGGTAAGGATCATATAGTTAATGAGCAGTCCATAGATTTAAAAATAAAATAAAAACTCAACTTGATAGATACTGAAAATGTACATCAGCAAATGTAAAATAAAGTATTTATGTCACCGACTTCATTTAAAATGTTCCGATAGGGTACTAAATTACATTGAATATATAGGGAAAATCAATATTCAATGCTATGACAGTTCTTCACTAAATGTGTTCATCTGTTATGTCTATTGGTATAGAATGGGATAAAAAGTGATAAAAAAAACCAATAACACTTTTCTAATATTTTGTTTTATAAATCACTTATTGACCAATTTCAATGAGGTTTAATATGCTAAATCTAACCGTGAAGTAACATTTTTTTATTTTGGGTCCGGTTTTAAAATGGTTCATATGGTTCAAAATAAAACTTGAGGTTCTTTGGTAGGCTGATTGTGTTTAATTTTTGCCCATTTTACAAGTTTGTGGGATCCAAACTGTCTAGAAATAAATTCGTTTTCAACAACAATTGAATATTTGGGTTTCCTTGGCATGCTGAATCTCAACTAATGGTTTTAAATTTGGGATTTTTTGGATTTTTGTCCAAGTTATCGAAATGGTCCAAATTAAAGTCCAAACGGTCTAAACTTCAACATTTTTTATTATTTCATCAAAAATTAAGTCTTGCTTGAATGTTCTGTACATACTTACCCCAAACTATTCAGGGTTCGACCTCTTGCCGTAGAATCAAGAGTGTTCTACAACACGTACATCATGTACCAATGCAACTTTATCAGTTAAAATTGAGAATGTAAATGGGGAATGTGTCAAAGAGACAACAACCCGACCAAATAAAAAAAATAACAGCAGAAGGTCACCAACAGGTCTTCAATGTAGCGAGAAATTCCCGCACCCGGAGGCGTCCTTCAGCTGGCCCCTAAACAAATATATACTAGTTCAGTGATAATGAACGTCATACTAATTTCCAAATTGTACACAAGAAACTAAAATTAAAATAATACAAGACTAACAAAGGCCAGAGGCTCCTGACTTGGGACAGGCGCAAAAAATGCGGCGGGGTTAAATATGTTTGTGAGATCTCCCCCTCCCCCTATACCTCTAACCAATGTAGAAAAGTAAACGCATAACAATACGCACATTAAAATTCAGTTTAAGAGAAGTCCGAGTCTGATGTCAGAAGATGTAACCAAAGAAAATAAACAAAATGACAATAATACATAAATAACAATAGACTACTAGCAGTTAACTGACATGCCAGCTCCATACTTCAATTAAACTGACTGAAAGATTATGATTTCATCATATGAACATCAGGCACACTCCTTCCCGTTAGGGGTTTAGTATCATACATTCATAACATATATGAGAAGAACATAACCCGTGTCATGCCAACAACTGTTTTTAGAATAAATGTGTTTAGTTCCGACGCAAAGACCTTATCAGTGACTCAATATTAATGCCAAAATATGCAATCTTTAATGACTTGACAACAGTATCGTAATTATTTCCCTTCTTAATAAGTATATTCAAAGGTTTTGTAAGTTTCTGAGGTGAATACTGACACCTTTGTGCTTCATAAAGAATATAGATATAGATATAAGAAGATGTTTGACAGAAAACGTTTACCCTACACAACTTCACTTATATTTCACGTTTTAAAAACTTTGGATAGTTGTCACATGTTGTTTCATTTTATACAGTAATGAAATTCAAACAACAATCGAGCTAAAAACTATCTTTCCTTCAAAATATGGACATTGATGTCCATCTGATGAGTTGAGCCTTTTTCAACTGATTTTTATAGTTCGTTCTTATGTTGTACTGTTATACCACTGTCCCAGGTTAGGGGAGGGTAGGGATCCCGCTAACATGTTTAACCCCGCAACATTATTTGTGTATGTGCCTGTCCCAGGTCAGGAGCCTGTAATTCAGTGGTTGTCGTTTGTTTATGTGTTACATAATTGTTTTTCGTTCATTTGTTTACATGAATAAGGCCGTTGGTTTTCTCGTTTGAGTTGTTTTTCATTGTTTTATCGGGGCCTTTTATAGCTGACTATGCAGTTTGGGATTTGTTTATTGTTGGAGGCCGTACGGTGACCTATAGTTGTTAATGTCTGTGTCATTTTGGTCTTTTGTGGATAGTTGTCTCATTGGCAATCATACCACATCTTATTTTGATATTGAAGCATTTTGGGGCTCAATAGTAGAGAAGAGTTGAGATGAATAACAGAAAAAAGAACTAAAGTTAAAAAGGAGGGTCTTTTTTTTTTGCCCTTTATAGCTTGTTGTTCGGTGTGAGCCAAGGCTCCGTGTTGAAGGCCGTATTTTAACCTAGTATAATGGTTTACTTTTTAAATTGTTATTTGGATGGAGAGTTGTCTCATTGGCACTCACACCACATCTTCCTATATCTATTCATACCAATGCACTTATTGTCCTTTCAAGACAAAATGGGAAGATAGTTTTCACAGGCATTAGAAGATCCCCACTAATGAGTTACAACAATGTGTGAATTAAAATTTTGAGACTTCTCAATGAGCATAAAAACTGACAGCATGGAGAAGGCCCGCCAAATTTTTCCAGCCCCCTGGATACGCCTATGATGGCCTGACTTACCATATGATGAAAATAACAGGAACTTTTAATCACATCTGCTCGTTTTGTAGTAAAACATTAAAAATGCTTTGCTGGCCGCAGCCTGATATATACGACCACAGAGGTCGAACCCTGAACAGTTGGGGCAAATTTGGACACAATATTAAAGCTTGATAATATCCGAATTTTGATTGTGATTAAAAAGTTGACTTTATATAGGTATCTGACACAAGGTAAATGTGGTCGAAGATCTTACAAATTGTAAACGCAATACTGTACAACTGAAGGTTTTTTCTTGAAAATTGTCAAAAATTCAAAAAAAAAAAATCCCAGTCTTCCCTTTGTGGTAATGAACCTTGAAGTACAATTTAAGAGAGAGCCATACACTTAAACACAAGTAATTGTCTGGAAACTACAAACATGATTGATTTTTGTCCCTTCCTTCCTAAACTATTAGTTCAATAACCCCCAAAATTAATCCCAACCTTCTACTTGAAGTAGTGAACACTGTGGTACAATTTCAGAGCAATCGAAATTCTTATACACAAGTTATTATTCTGAAACTAAAAAAAATGCTTCTTTAGGCCCCTTATTCGTAAACGATTGGAATCACCATCCCCAAAATTATCCCAACCTTTCTTTTTGTGGAATTGAACCTTCTTTAAAATTTATAAAGATCCATTCACTTAAATTGAAGGTATTGTCCGGAGACCAAATGTATCTATAGACGACGCAGACGATGACGACATCATAGCAATATACCAAAAATAAATTGCGGTCGTATAAAACAGCACTTTGATGGCCATGTCAACAAGCACTTGAACAACAAGCCTTATAAATTTGAGAAATGCGAGAAGTAATTTTTTATCAAACATAATTTCAAACAACATGCACCAAGAAAACAACAAAAAGCAATGTAGCGTTATTTGTGTAATCAGGAGTTTGAAACTTCAAAAGGCCTAGCGAATCGCAAAGCAGGAACATATGGCAATACAGTTCACACATGTCAATACTGTGGGCAAACTTTTAAATTGCCAACCAGTTTTTATAGACATATGATAAGTCATAAACTAAATATTAAGCAATCAAATAAGTTTTTCATTTGTTGCAAGTCTAATTATCACATTAATCTACAATAAAAATTAATCGCATTTTCGAAAATTCTACATCAGAAATGAATGCCAAACAGTGATAATTCATTGCATCTATAGTAAAAATGGATCGCTTTGAATAATCGATATTCTATATTATATAGCTTTTATAACACGAATTTGAACTGTAATACTCTTATTGTACATTAAAAAGACATATCACAATGAAAATAAGTTAAAACTTTGTTTCAAACCAATTATTTTGGTATTTTCAAAACGTAAACAAATACAGTTTTCCCATGATCCTTTATTCCACAATGAGCATACTCGCGTACACTGACAGTGAACATGAACTTACTGGATTCGTACTTTATATACACTGGGTACGGCCATCTGAATTTCTGGGGGAGGAAGATTTTTAAAATAATTCATTACTGAAAAAAAGTCGAAGTGAATATACTGTCTCATAAAATAAACAAGTATGGCAAAAGGGGGACTTGAATATTCTATTAAAAAAATCCTCTACCCCCCCCCCCCCCCCCCCTCCTCAGAAAAATCGAATGATTGTCCACTTACATGGTTTGAGTGTTTTGTATTATTGATTTTGTTAAAATTGTTTTTTACTTGATCATATATTTCAGAATATTTTGTATTAATTTATTTATTTAGTATGGTATAATATATTCAATACCGTGATGAATCATGTTTCCTTTTTTTGTTGTTGTGTTTTATTCATCAGTTTATGGGAATTCTTATTTTTGTGATGAAATTTGTATGGTTTTTTTTTAACATTTATCATGCAGGCATCGATTCTTTACGTGTATATCATATGTGTACACAAAAAACAGAATGAGACAAGAAAAAGGCGGCTTTAGTTGAGATGATGCATTTGTCCCATTGTATGGAAATTAAACTGTATTTGTATCATTTCTCCAAACTTGTATACCAATCTTTACTAAATGTGCTGATCCAGTTGCAATGATAGGCAATGATAACACATTATATAAATAACGAATCGCTGAGAGGGTGATAGGGCAGATGTTTACCAAAAAAAAACATTGTCAACTGCGGCGAAGCCAAGGATGACAATTCTTTTCGAGGGGAACAATCTGTTCTATCACCCACTCAGCTATGTTTTATTATTATACTGAATGTCCTATATATATCACCGATGTCTTTTACAGATTAACTTTATTATAAAAGTATTTTCTATGACATAACATCGTTACGAGTATTAGAAAAAAAAACCCACAAAAGCAAGGTGTTATTTAATTATTTTATTTTGACAGTCAAATAATAAAATCTTAGCCAAAACTAGAACTTATGCATTGCATTTTTAATTTACTTGATATAAACTCAATTCATTGTCCTTTAAAGATCTTTAACTTATCGATTTTTCATTGGTCTAGACGAGAGGGTAACATTAAAAAAAAATTGTAACCCTCTCAGCCATGTGATAGAGTAAATCAACACCCTCGTATCACCTGAAGCATATTAAAAGGCATAAACAGTGGCGTTACCAAGACTTTTTATTACAGTGGCCGGGGGGGGGGGGGGGGGGGGGGGGGACTTCCCAAGAGGGGACAGGTCCAGTCATATTTCAGTCATTCCCTGAAAAATCAACTAAATGTTTCTCACAAAAAGGGGCCCCCTGCCCCCTAAGCCCGCCTCTTCTTAATAGTTTCTACGTCCAATCAGTTTTTTTCTTTTTTTCTTCTACTATGTTTAACAAGCCTGGATGAAATAAAATATGAATCTAGAAAAAAATATAGTTTCCAGATTGGATGAAATCGTGGATATCGAGATAAAATGGTTTTACTTTGAAAAGTCACTTTCCCGATAGCTTGTCTTCTGAAGCTGCGAGACAAAACGTTTGCCACGAGGGAAAAGTGCCGCCATGTTGTGTTTCCATCATTTAATGATATATATATTTATACCTTCAAGCAGTATCTAATATTTCTGTATAGAGGCTTTCATTGTATGTAACATTGTTTTTGTTGAGGAATGAAACTTTACATTAAAGTCATAAGAAACCTCAAATAAAAAAAAATAATGCATATGTTTTTTATAACTCAATGGATAGTTTTCATTATAAAACTTATGTACATATACTTTTTTCTGAAGAAAATTCTTTAATTTATTCATTTTTAGAAGAAGTTGACTCTATTTTAATTGCTTGCTTCCAGCAACCAATTCCCCCGACATATTTTCCGTATGCAAAGTGACCTCAGTGTAACACATCTCGTAAAACTCCGGTGATCACAATACGCATGGATGTCCTTAAAATAAACTATTATCTGAATACACATGGTAAACACGTGCTCTCTTTCCATGCTTTTTTGTTTATTTTTTGTCGATTGTTGACAAACAGGTGACCATCGTTAAACTTCGGCTTCAAAACACGAACTTTAATTACCTGCCATATTTTCACAACAACACTGACCGATTGAAAAAAAAAATTGACGATTATACGAAATTTACAAGAAAAAAATGACAAATTCGTGCACAGAAGACTAAGTTTATGATGTGTGTATGCATTGGTTCAAGAATTGGAAGAACATAATTTTTCACCGGTCACTCGTTTCTTATGACTTTAAACACTTTAATGAAATTGAAATAAATTGCAAATTGTGTAGGGCCCACATATGAGGGTCTTGACGGTATACTATTTGTTTTATTCGTTTTGCCCTGTTTCCTCTTATCGTTATATTTTAGCACCTCATTGTTCTATATATTTCATTTTGTTGGTCATTTTTCTATTTTCTTAAGTTTTTACCCATCATTCTTTATTCTGTAACCCCCACCCACATACATGAACTCAATGATTCATTGGGTTTGTTACAGCCGGTTCATTAGCACAGGCACTTGTCTCAGAAAAAAAATCCTATATACCTTATTGGATTTTTTTTTAGACAAGTGCCTGTGTTAATTAGATGTCATTAATGCATACAATGTACTATAGGGTTATTGCATGAATATTAGGGATTATTCCATATTGATAAAATATTAGTAGGTTTTTCTATATGAATGGGATTTTGAATAAATAAGCATATTCACCTGCGGAAAAAGGATATTCACCGCGCAAAACGTCGCGTGCTTTTACGTGTATAATTTTGATAAAAAAAACGTTTAATGTACAATTGGTTTTGGTAAATATTTTCAATTACATTAATTTCTCTCGGAATATGGAATAAAACATTTACTGTCTTTTGTTTCTGCCGTTGGCCTCAGTGAATATCAGTTTTTCAAAAGTCAATAAAACCACACATTTACCTCACCAAAAGACAGTAATTGTCTAATATTGTTCCGAGTAGAATGTTATATTGCACGAGCTTGCGAGTGCAATATATGTTCTACGAGGGACAATATTTCACAATATTCATGCAAATAAACCTTTTATTGTATAGCAATATAATATTTGAATATAATAATTTAAACTAATATTTTGTCGTTGATGACGTCATGAATTTTGAAGATTTATTGCACTAGTGCAATATTGGAATTTATTGCACGCTAACTTTTTATTACTTTCTGTGAAAAATATTATAATGCTATACAATAAATGTAGTTATTGATTTATTTTATATAAATCGCTAGATGTCTTGTTGGTTTTGTTTCCTTATTGGCAAATATCCTTATCTTTTTTTTTTTTTATATGTATCAATTTTCTGCATTGAGCTTACAAGAGATAATAATTATAATTTGTAGATGTACAACATTATTTTCCGTTTAATACTGTTATAAGTAAAAGGTATCTTTTTGTTTAATACATTTAAAATATTTTCGGCAACTTTCCCCAGTATAGATATAATGATTGAATTATTTACAAACTTATATAATATAAGCATAAAAAATTGTACCCAATATTTATATTTGATAATATATGTGACATGTATGTATACAATGTAAAACTGTATATTCAAGATGAAAGAAAGACATGGTCAATTTTAATACTAGATACATGTATTTAAATTTGATTGAAAGTTATCCAAATTACAATTGTCAATATACAAACAAAGCAAGCAAGCTAACCAAAGTCTTACCTGCATTCGTTAGGAAATTAGCTGTAAACCATCTCTATCTTTGACCTTATAAGTCACATAACTTGTCTCTCAAACATAATGGCTAGATCACAGTTCACAATGATTTACAAAAGTAGCAAAACTAAGTAAAACTTGTCTCTCAAACATAATGGCTAGATCAAGGTTCACAATGATTTACATGTGCAAATTAGTAAAAACTAAGTAAAATCCCATTTTATCATCAAGTATCATGACTCCAGGTATTATGATACCCATTTGTTTTTCCAACAATTTTATTTCTTATTTTTCTATTATTATTTCATCTATTTCTTCTTCTGAAGATGGTGATGTGTTCAAGTTGCCAACAAGCAATGCACTTGGCTCTCGTTATCCTAAAATCTTAATTATTGTACATCTTACAAAATATGGGATTCAGCATTGATGAATACAGGGCAGCTATTGGCTTATTTCATTGTACATGTAGTAAGAGGAAAAGCAGGACACATATATTAATTATCACTATTATAAAATTGTGAATGAAAATGGGTAATGTATCAAAGAGACAACGACCCGACCATAAAAAAAAACAACAGCAGAATACATATTTAGAAATAATAAAAATTAACTTACACTGCTCCTTCTGTGTTCTTTCACATGCATGTCTACTGTCAAAATCCCAAGACTGACATTAAATTTCTGCTGTTTGTACTTTCTAATTGTCGGTAATATTGGATATATAAAGAACCTAGTCCAGATGAAAATAACATTTCGAGTACACCCTCTATTGTCAGATGTAGTGAAATCGATAAATTCATACTCAATATGTATTAGAAACAAATAAGAATTCTTAAATAATTTCACTGACGAAATTAATGCCTTCGCTGTAACAGAAACACATTTATATTCTAGTATAGTGTCCGTAAGAGTGAATAATTAAATCCTTCCGATAAAACACTTTAGCTTGAAATACGCTACATGTAAATATTTTCTTCTCTGTCATTCACATCGTCCACCGAATGAGGTCATCGACTTCTGTGCACGATTAAATCATGCAATAGAAAGTTCAAACCTGCCTTTCAAATAAACGAAATATAGTGGTCACTGGTGATCTTAATTCTGACCTGTTTAATGTCAATAATAAAAACAATGTATTGACACTTTGGATTTACTCAATCTAAGAAATGTAATTGATAAAACAACAAGAGTTTCAGTACTGATAAAAGTAGTACACTCTTAGATCCTATAATGATGAGTGACTGTATGTCATATTATTTTTCAGATGTTTTAATTATTCCCTTTGAAAGTTTTTTTGTAGTGATCAAAATGCAGTAGTAATATTTCTTTGAAGTGTCCATCAGCAATGTCACGCACTTTCAAATACGAAAATTTTATTCTATTGCCGAATTTTTTGAAACTTTCATTTATTTTAGCGAGTGATAATATTAATGTGATACAAAAAAGTGCCAAAACCTGCAAGCTTATTTTAGACCGTAGAAGACGTTTTTTATACCGATAATGATGTAAATATGTTTTATCATTTAACTTTTGTTTTATAATTGCTTTTTGAAAATTTGTAAATACTAGTTCCTTTTAATCCGTCTCTCATAATTCTTTTAGAATGACATTAATAATTTTAAAAGGTTTACTTTTATAATGTGAAATGTTTATACTGTCTTATTGATGGTGAGACGTTAATAAAATATTATTGTATATTATTATATTCAAAAGAGAAGTATGTATACACGATAAGATGCATAGATAATTTAAAAGATATTTTTTTTTAAAATAACGAACAAAACGGATTGGTATGCTCTTTTTCCCGGTGATAAGTATGTTAATGAACTATGTGAAATACTTACTGTAACTTCTTCGTACATTGCGAGGAAGTGCATTATCTACTAAGCAAGTAACCACACGAGAAAAAAAAACGAAAACCAATGGTTCAATAGCGAGCTTAGAAGAGCAATACGCAATAGAGGTCGATAACGAAAAAATCTTACAGACAATATGATATTTTGAAGTACAAGCGAAAGGGAAATAGGGTCAATAAAATAAAAACAATGCTAAAGAAAGATTCGAAAGCTAACATTATTCTACAAAATGTATCGAAAATTATTCAAGTCAAACAATGGAATAAATAAAATCTCCTACTTCAAAATATTATAACTACCGAAAAGGCAGACAAAATTGCATATGAAGATGACACAAATTGTTAGTTATTAAGCAAGGATTTAAATTCAATATCCAGATTAGATTATCAACTTACCACAATTTGAAAGTAAATCAAACAATAAAAGTTGTGACTTACATGTCACTCATTTTTCAAGAATTTATAGTAAGACTTATTTTTGATCCAAATAAAGTTTCGGTACCAGATGTGATTAGCTAAATGATGCTCAAGATCTATTTGTGTATGTTCTCATCTGTTTAATAACAAACATATTTATGAATACCAGTCAATTTTTCATTGTTTCAGCTGGTGTATCCCAAGGATCAGTTCTTGATCCTTTAGTGTTAATTATATATATTAATGATATTGCTGAACTATTAACTTCTCTATGCAAACTATTTGCAATTGCAAATGACACTTAATTTAGTTACTCGGGTCATGGCGAAGAACTTATACAATTGCTGTTAGTCGTGATATAAGACAGCTGGGTGAATGGGCAAACAAGTGGCTAAATTAGGTCTTTAAATCCAAAGGAAAAAAAATAATGATTTTCTCTAATAATGAGACACAAGATCTTAATTTTACTATTAAAAGTAAGACATACCAACTGTGCGATCCCATAAGCATCTAGGGGTTACATTTTGAAGTGGCGCAAATGGAAAAACCATGTCGAAAATAAATTAAAGTGTTAAAAATCATTTGAATGTTATACATGTACGTAAACTCAAATATCAACTTAGCAAAAACAAATTATATTTTGTAGTTATTGAACCAATTTTTGAATATGTATCTGAAGTATGGGACAATTGCGGGAAAATGGTATATTCATTAAATTAGAACGGCTTCAACTTGAAGCCGCAAAAACTGTTTCAGGTTTACCTGTTTTTTAACATACTGTTTGAGTCTGTCTAAAAGAGGTTAGCTGAGAAACTTTAAAGGAATGAAGAAAAAGAAGAAAACTAAAATTGGTTTATGAAATTCGGAATAGTAATGCCCATGATTATTTATGAAGCCTTGTTCACCCTAAAATTCAAAGTACAAAATAGCCCTTGCCAAATGGAGAAGATATTATCTTACCATTTTACAGGCTGACACTTTCTATACTCAATAATTTATTCCTTCAACAATTAAACTTTGAAATGGTCTGAACTTTAAGCTAGTTTTTTTGCTGTGTTACGTACCACATTGTGTTGTTACACCAATATCCATAGTTAAATGAAGGCTGAGCGCTCCCAAATATGTTTACACAGGTCTCATTCTACACGTGTATGTCCATAGTCAGGCACCTATTATTCATGTGTTACATGTTGACTGCTTTATATTTGTGTTTCATTTATTGTTTAAACAGATATTTGTCTGTTTGATATTTCTTTTGCATTATGAATCACTTTAGTGTATGTTGCTTATAGTCGATGACCATATACTAAAAGTACTGTAATCTACAGTAATGTTGGTTAAATCCATATCATTAGGACAGTCTGGTAGAAAGTTTACTATTGATGCAGTCTTCAACCAATCCAATTGGGAACCTTATATATGAACATTGACCACACACGTTACATCCGAGACATTTTGGTGCATAGCGATAATAATGTAATCAGAGACGGATTTAGGGGGCAGGGGAGGGGGCCTGTTCCCCGTTTTTTCTGAGAAAAATTTAGTTGATTATAGCGGGAATCACTGGGGTGATTCTAAACGGCGGAAACGGAAAACAGAACGGAAAGAATTTAAGGGGTTCAAGTGGGATTGAAAATTGATAAAAATTGACTATAAAGGGCAATAACCTCTAAAAGGGGTTAATTGACCATTTTGGTCATGTTGACTTATTTTTAGGTCTTACTTTGCTGTAAATTATTGCTGTTTACAGTTTATCTCTATCTATCATAATATTCAAGATAATTACCAAAAACGGCAAATTTCCTTAAAATCACCAATTCAGGGGCAGCAACCTAGTAATAACCAGCTATCCAATTCATCTTCAGATAGATCTTAACCTGATAAATAATATTAACCCCTATCAGATTTGCTCTAAATGCTTTGGTTTTTGAGTTATCAGCCAAAACCTGCATTTTACCCCTATATTCTATTTTTAGCCATGGCAGACATCTTGGTTGGTTGGCCAGGTTACTGGACAATTTTTAAACTAAATACCCTCATGATGATTGTTACCAAGTTTTAATTTTATTCGGCCCAGTAGTTTCAGAGAAGATTTTTGTAAAAGATAACTAAGATTTACGAAAAATAGTTAAAAATTGACTATAAAGGGCAATAACTCTTAAAGGGGTCAACTGACCATTTTGGTCTTGTTGACCTTTTTGTAAATGTTACTTTCCTGAACATTTTTGCAGTTTACAGGATATCTCTATCTATAATAATATTCAAGATAATAACCAAAAACAGCAAAATTTACTTAAAATAACCAATTCAGGTGCAGCAACCTAACAACCAGTTGTCCAATTCATCTGAAAATTTCAGGGCAGATAGAACTTGACCTGATTAACAATTTTACCTCGTCAGATTTGCTCTAAATGCTTTGGTTTTTGAGTTTTTTGACAAAACCTGCATTTTACCCTTTTGTTCAATTTTTAGCCATGGTGGCCATCCTGGTTGGTTGGCCTGGTCACCTAACACAATTTTTAAACTCAATACCCTAATAATGATTGTAGCCTAGTTTGATTTAATTTGGCCCAGTAGTTTTAGAGAAGAAGAATTTTGTAAAAGACAATTAAGATTTACGAACTAGAGGCTCTAAAGAGCCTGTGTCGCTCACCTTGGTGTATGTGAATTAAACAAAGGAAGCAGACAGTTCATGACAAAATTGTGTTTAGGTGATTGTGATGTGTTTCTACATCTCACTTTACTGAACATTCTTGCTGCTTACAATTATCTCTATCTATAATGAACTTGTCCGTGTAGTTTCAGTGGAAAATGTTAGTAAAAATTTACAAATTTTATGAAAATTGTTAAAAATTGATTATAAAGGACAATAACTTTAGGGAGTCAATTGACCATTTTGGTCATTTTTACTTATTTTTGAGTCTAAAATTGCTGTACATTATTGCTGTTTACAGTTTATCTCTATCTATAATAATATTCAAGATAATAACCCAAAACAGCAAAATTTCCTTAAAATTACCAATTCAGGGGCAGCAACCTAACAACCAGTTGTCCAATTCATCTGATAATTTCAGGGCAGATAGATCTTGACCTGATAAGTTTACCACATGTCAGATTTGCTCTAAATGCTTTGGTTTTTGATTTATAAGCCAAAAACTGCATTTTACCCCATGTTCTATTTTTAGCCATGGTGGCCATTTTGGATGGTTGGCTGGGTCACCCGACACAATTTTTAAACTATATACCCCAATGGTGATTTTGGCCAACTTTAATTTTATTTGGCCTATTAGTTTCAGAGGAGAAGATTTTTGTAAAAGTTAACGACGCTGGACTACAGACGCTGGACACCGACACCGGACACCAAGTGATGAGAAAAGCTCACATGGCCCTTCAGGCCAGGTGAGCTAAAAAGGCAAAATTTCCTTATAAAGGATAGCAATTTTCATGGATTAAGGAAAACTTGCATGTCCGTGGATATTTTATTCAACTGTACCCACAAAAATCCTTTAAAATTAGTATCCAACGAATAATAATGAATTCACAGTATGTGGATGTACCCGTAATCAATTATAGGTCAAAGTAAGATCTTCAACATGAATTAGAAAAAAAACCAAAAAGACCTCACATGAAAATAAAATAAATCCTCATTCATAACAAAACCATAAAAACTTTTATGAAAAACCAAATTTGACAAACATGAAACAAAATGAGCTTTTCTAGAATTTTATATCAGATAGTCAGGAACATCTTTTGCAAATTGTCAACACAATAATTTCTAAAAGTACATTAGCTCTTTAACAGAACAAGTAAGTATGATTAGCTTTCAGTTCTAGATGATTCCTTCTCTTCACATATACAACTTGCATGTTTAAGTCTCTCTAACGTTTTTGATTTTCCAAGTACTGTCATGATCTCTCCAACAGACGGGCCTTCCTTTAATCCTGATAAACACATTCTTAAAAATTTCATGTATGGAGCAAATTTTACCTTCATGCTTTTAGCATTCTTTTTCATTTCAGACCCAACACTGGATTCATCAAATGTTTCCATATTTTTTATGCATTCTATACAAGATTGTAAAACTTCTGAAGGATTAGAAATATCAATATTTGAAATATCTATCTTATCAGGCTTTAGCCATAAAAACTCAAAATCACTGCCAGCTAGTTCATCAAGTCGGCTAATTCTGTTTTGACACCAACACATGATCTGTGCCAAGTATTCAGCTGACAAATCATCTAAAGAAAGGTTTCCAGAATATTTACTCTTTACTATTTTTCTAATTTTTTCAGTAAGTTCATTCATTTCTCCATCTGAGATTTTTCTCTGAATAAATAACTGATTAAGTCTATCTAAATGTGCTGGATCAAGTCTACCAGATGATCTCTTCACTGTGTTTATATCAAAATTTTTTACCAACTCGTCAAGTTTCAGGACCTCGTTATCTCCCTTTGTAAATCCACCTCCAGGAAGAGTTATATAGTTTAATAAAGCATCTGAATAATATCCTAACTTCATAAAATGTTCCACATGTATATCTCCCTGGCGTTTAGATAATTTTGTCCCATCATTATTCATTATGAGTGGTAAGTGAGCATATTTTGGTGGTGTCCAACCAAATGCTTGGTATATCATTAAATGTTTGGGGGTTGAAAGTTGCCACTCTACTCCTCGTAAAACATGAGTGATTTTCATGAGATAGTCATCCACAACATTTGCAAAATGGTAGGTCGGATAATTGTCCGTTTTCATTAGGACTGGATCACCCTCATTTTCAGTTAAATCAATTTCTATAGGTCCATATATCAAATCTTCAAAAGGTTCAGATAGTTGTACAAGTTTTAATCTTACCACATATGGTAGACCTTTTTGAAGTTTGTCTTTTCTCTCTTCATCTGATAGATGGCGACACTTCCCATCATATCTAGGAGTTTCCCTATTTCTCAATGCTTCTTTCTTCAGCAAATCTAAACGTTTTTGGCTGCAAAAGCATTTATAAGCAGTACCATTCTCCAGCAAAGTTTCAATATATTTTTGGTACAAATGAAGCCTTTCTGATTGAACATAGGGTCCATAATCTCCCCCAGAAAATGGACCTTCATCTGGATGAACAGAAGCCCACTGAAGAATATTACACAAGTTTTCAACAGCCCCTGACACTTTCCTTGTCTGGTCAGTGTCCTCAATTCTTAGAATAAATTTGCCATTGTTAGCCTTTGCATATAAAAAATTGTATAGAGCAGTTCGTAATGATCCAAGATGAAGTTGACCAGTAGGAGATGGAGCAAATCTCACTCTAACACAATTAACTGACCAGGATACATGAAAACATCTTGATATAGTCCACCTATTTAAATGTTTAAATGGACTATAGAAACACTGTGTTAGTACCATTGCTGTATATGCTCTTTATTTCTTCAAACAACTAAATCCCCTGAAAAGACATAAATTAAACATGATACATGTATAAATAAATTCTACAATAATTGGCATCAATTAGAAAGTTATTTCTAATTTCTTGTACATTAATCTGCTATTCGTTATGAATGTAAATAAGTGTTTTTGTTTCTATTTAGAATACTTAAAGTGAAATAACAAGAGGCTCTTTAGAGCCTGTGTCGCTCACCTTGGTCTATGTGAATATATTCAACAAAGGACACAGATGGATTTATGACAAAATTGGGTTTTGGTGATGGTGATGTGTTTGAAGATCTTTACTTTAATGAACATTCTTGCTGTGTACAATTATCCCTATCTATAATGATTGGCCTAGTAGTTTCAGTGGAAAATAATAGTAAATTTTTTTTTTTTTTATGAAAATTGTTGAAAATTGACTATAAAGGGCAATAACTTCTGCGGGGGGTCAATTGACTTATTTTAAGGTCTTACTTTGCTGTAAGTTATTGCTGTTTACAGTGTTTATCTCTATTTTTAATAATATAATAATATTCAAGATAGTAGCAAAAAACGGCAAAATTTCCTTAAAATTACCAATTCAGGGGCAGCAACCTAACAACCAGTTGTCCAATTCATCTGAAAATTTTTGAGGAAAGATAGATCTTGACCTGATAAACAATAACAATCCCTATCATATTTGCTCTAAATGCTTTGGTTTTTGAGTAATAAGCCAAAAACTGCATTTTACCAATATAATAATAATAATAAATTCTTTATTTAAAGAGAGTAAACACAGTTAGTTACAATTACTAATCTTCCCTGAGGCCCTCATATACATGTATGCAATACAAGTAAAAACAAAATGATAATAATAAGAGAAACTAGAGGCTCTAAAGAGCCTGTGTCCCTCACCTTGGTATATGTGAATTAAACACAGGAAGCAGACAGTTCATGACAAAATTGTGTTAAGGTGATTGTGATGTGTTTGTACATCTTACTTTACTGAACATTCTTGCTGCTTACAATTATCTCTGTCAATAATGAACTTGTCCGTGTAGTTTCAGTGGAAAATGTTAGTAAAAATTTACAAATTTTATGAAAATTGTTAAAAATTGATTATAAAGGACAATAACTTCTTATGGGGTCAATTGACCATTTTGGTCATTTGACTTATTTTTGAGTCTTAAATTGCTGTACATTATTGCTGTTTACAGTTTATCTCTATCTATAATAATATTCAAGATAATAACCCAAAACAGCAAAATTTCCTTAAAATTACCAATTTAGGGGCAGCAACCTAACCATGCTAACAACGAGTTGTCCGATTCATCTAAAAATTCCAGGGCAGATAGATCTTTACCAGATTAACAATTTTACCTCTTGTCAGATTTGCTCTAAATGCTTTGGTTTTTGAGTTATAAGCCAAAAACTGCATTTTACCCTTATGTTCTATTTTAACCGTAGCGGCCATCTTGGTTGGTAAGCCTGGTCACAAAACACAATTTTAAAAATAGATAGCCTAATAATGATTCTGGCTTTGTTTGGTAAAATTTGGCCCAGTAGTTTCAGAGAAGAAGATTTTTGTAAAAGTTAACTAAGATTTACGAAAAATGGTTAAAAATGGACTATAAATGGCAATAACTCCTAAGGGGGTCAACTGACCATTTTGGTTCTCTTGACTAATTTGTAAATCTTACTTTGCTGAACATTTTTGCTGTTTACAGTTTATCTCTAACTATAATAATATTCAAGATAATATCCAAAAACAGCAAAATTTCCTTAAAATTACCAATTTAGGGGCAGCAACCCAACAAAGGGTTGTCCCATTCATCTTAAAATTACAGGGCAGATAGATGTTGACCAGAGACACAATTTTACCCATTGTCAGATTTGCTCTAAATGCTTTGCTTTTTGAGTAATAACCAAAAATGCATTTAACCTCCATGTTCTATTTTTAACCGTGGCGGCCATCTTGGTTGGTTGGCCGGGTCAAAAAACACAATTTTTAAACTAGATACATCAATGAGGATTGTGGCCAAGTTTGGATTAATTTGGCCCGGTAGTGGCCCGGTAGTTTCAGAGAAGAAGATTTTTGTAAAATATCATGGAGATTTACGAAAAATGGTTAAAAATTGACTATAAAGGTCAATAACTCCTAAAGGGGTCAACTGACCATTTTGGTCATGTTAACTTATTTGTAAATCTTACTTTGCTGAACATTATTGCTGTTTACAGTTTATCGCCATCTATAATAATTTTCAAGATAATAACCAAAAACAGTAAAATTTCCTTAAAATTACCAATTTAGGGGCAGCAACCCAACAGATAGATCTTGACCTGATAAACAATTTTACCCGATGTCAGATTTGCTCTAAATGCTTTGGTTTTTGAGTTATAAGCCAAAAACTGCATTTTACCCCTATGTTCTATTTTTAGCCATGGCGGCCATCTTGGTTGGTTGGCCGGGTCAAAAAACACAAATTTTAAACTAGATACATCAATGATGATTGTGGCTAAGTTTGGTTTAATTTGGCCCAGTAGTTTTAGAGGAGAAGATTTTTGTAAAAGTTAATGACGACGGACGACAGACGAAGGACGACGACAGATGACGGATGCCAAGTGATGGGAAAAGCTCACTTGGCCTTTTAGACCACGTGTGCTAAAAACTAGAGCTGTGTTGCTGACCTTGGTTTATGTGAATATTCAACAAAGGACACAGATGGATTTATGACAAAATTGTGTTTTGGTGATGGTGATGTGTTAGTAGATCTTACTTTACTGAACATCCTTGCTGCTTACAATAATCTCTATCTATAATGATTGACCCAGTAGTTTCAGTGGAAAAAGCTAGTAAAAATGTACAAATATTATGAAAGTTGTTAAAAACTGACTATAAAGGGCCATTATTCCTTCGGAGGTCAATTGACCATTTTGCTCATGTTGACTTATTTTTAGGTCTTACTTTGCTGTAAATTATTGCTGTTTACAAAAAATAACAAAAAACAGCAAAATTTCCTTCAAATTACTTATTTTCGGGTCAGAAACCCAATAATGGGCTGTCCAAATCATCTGAAAATTTAACAGCAGATAGATCTTGACCTGATAAACATTATCATCCCTGTCAGTTTGCTCTAAATGCTTTGGTTTTAAGTAATAAGCCAAAAAATGCATTTTACCTCTATGTTCTATGTTTAGCCATGGCAGCCATCTTGGTAGGTTGGCTGGGTCACTGGACACAATTTTTAAACTGGATACCCCAATGATGAATTTAGCCAAGTTTGGTTTAATTTGGCCCAGTAGTTTCAGAGTTGAAGATTTTTGTAAAAGATAACAAAGATTTACGAAAAACGGTTAAAAATTGACTATAAAGGGCAATAACTCCTAAAGGGATCAACTGGTCCGAGACCACAATTAATTCGTTGTGCATTTTTTTTAGAACATAAATGAAAATTAAAAAAATCCCACCTGCACTTTCTCGATGAAATTTTTACAGTGTGTTGTACTACTTTTGGGACAAATTATATCAAAATTATAGAAAACTTCATCGTCTCTAACTCAAAATATGGACAATTTGGTATTTAGGGTGTCTTGAAATCTTTTGACAGCTTTAGAAGTGCTAATTTTTAACCTTTTACAGCTGGACCATATCACTACTTTCCTGTGAAATTCTGCACCCAAATTTTTTTACAGTGTTATTTCATCCCCCTACTTACAATTTTAGGCATTAAACATGGAGAAATAAATTTGGAAGGCCAGGGGTATAAAAATTTATGGCAAGTAACCCACTGTTAACACTATATTCGTGAACAACGAAAATCAAGGGACGACAATTGTGGTCTCGGACCAACTGACCATTTTGGTCCTGTTGACTTGTTTGAAAATGTTACTTTGCTGAACATTTTTGCTGTTTACAGTTTATCTCTATCTATCTATAATAATATTCAAGATAATAACCAAAAACAGCAAAATTTCCTTCCTTTCTTCGAGAGAAGCTCTACTATGAAAGTCGACTTTGGTATATTTTTACCCCGTTATTGATAGGATTTCAAACATGGATGTTCCACTATATATCATGTATATTGCATTATTTTAAATACAGTTGTTATAATTGAATTATACCTTGAACATGTAATATAGAGAGCTTTTATATGCTGTGCCTGTTGATCAATCCTTTTCATATCTTAATGAATTAAATATGTTTAAAATCAAATAATGTTGCGGGGTTAAACATGATAGCGGGATCCCCCCTCCCCCTGTTAAAAACTGTTAATTCTTTATTTGTATAACTAAGTAGGGAATAAATATACATAAAAATTGAAACACATAGTATAGATCTATGTTTGCTCTATGGTTGGGTTGCTGTCTCTTAGGCACATTCCCCATAATTTCCATTCTTAATTTTACATACATGTATATATTGTGTTTTTTAGCTTCCCCATTTTTCACTATTTTTTCTCACTGATTTCTGTTTATTTAACGAAGTGTCAATGCTTCATTAGTCTAGAATACTATAAAGTGTATCAAAATGTTGGACTTTTTTAAAGATTAAAATCATTTACCTGAACAACCTCTGTATTCTGTTGAACAACCTCACCATCATGAATAACACACATCAATTCCGGATTATCAGACCTCATCCGACCGATTTGAGTTTTAAAATTAATTTTCAGCTTCCGGTGTACAAATTGTCAAAACTGTCAATTTTTTCATTTTTATTTTGACTGTAAAAACAGAGAAAATGAATGTTATTTTAGCTATAAAGCAATACATCAGTAAAATGATTGAAGACAGTGGGCCTGGAATGAAAGTTTTATTGATGGATAAAGACACTGTGAGTAAATCAACAAAAAAGTAGACAGATGTCAGATTACAGGACTGTCAGAAGTTATAATTTCGATTTATCAGATATATATTTTATTATATGTTTCTGATGTTTATTATTTTTTTTAACTCTCTTGCTGCCAGAGGGACACATGTGTCCACACCAACTGTGCCGGAGGGACACATGTATATGAAATGTCCATGACCATGTTTTGATTCATGCAACTTGCAAGCTTCTATTCCTTGCTTTATGTCTTTGATTTTTTTAGATTCAAAGAAAAGATCAAAGAGTTAACAGCTACAAGCGTTTGTAAACTTTTCTTGTGTGGGTCTCAAAATAAATTATGTAACAGTCCTAATGGTGTGATGTTTAGTTATATATCAAATGATGTCATTGTTGGGCTAGCTTCTGATGTCAAAGATGTTGAGCAGTGATATTTTCTGGCAAAGAAATGCAACCTAAAAAAGCTACTTGCAGCAAGCTTAAGAGGGTAAAATGATTGATGGAAACAAAATCTATGATATTTAAAAGAACATTGATAAATTTGGAATGAATTGGTGTCAATACAAAATGTAGTAAGATTCTGAAAACCTTCTGTCAGAGGTCAGGACTGATCTGACAAAATTGATATCAGTTAATAGCCAACTAATTTTTCATCAATGAATTGTTTTTCACATCACTTGAACTTTGCAATCACAATACTGGTACAATATTTTATTTCAGTATTTATCCATAATTGTGGTGCACATGTTTTATGATTGTGTGTTGTATAATCCTGGAAGTGTCATGAGTGTTATAAATAACAAGATATATGCACATGTATATGATGACTTTTAAATTTCTATGCATGTTTTTAAATCCAAAAATATTTAACCAAAGTAACAAATATTAGAATCAAATAACATGTAAAGATGCATGTATACAATTAAAGAATGGTTTTGGTTCTTGTAATAAATTATGTACATGTACAACGAATATAACAGTAGAACACATATTGGAATCTAAATAAGAATGGTTTACTTAAAGTAACCAAATGCAAGGATGTGCCATTACATGTACATATATCGTGTATATATACAGAACATTAGAGTATAATACTATGTTACAATTAAAGTCATTACAGTTCTTGTCACAATTACCATGATTCCATTTTCGTATTTGATTTTTACAGACGAGTATTGTCAGTATGGTTTATGCACAGTCAGAAATCCTCCAGAAAGAAGTATACTTATTTGAAAGACTAGATTCTGCAGGCAGGGAAACCATGAAGCACCTGAAATGTATTGCTTTTGTCAGACCAACCAAAGAAAATGTTGAACTATTAGCACAAGAGCTAAGAATGTCTAAATATGGTTTATATTATATTTGTAAGTAATTTCAGTGCAGTACTGCACTTAATAATGCAAATTTATCATTATACATGTATCGAGTATATGAATTTAAACCTATAACCTTTTTGAAAATTATAAAAACAAACGCTGAAATAAATAAATTCATAATTATTAATTCAACTTAAAAAAAATTATAAAAGAGAAATATGCCAATATCATTGTCAAAGATTGTCTAATTAAACACCCTACACTTTTAACATACATTTAAATAAAAAGAACAAATTCTGAACATTGTTAATGTTCACAAGAACAATATATTTAAAAAATATTCAGGAGGCTCACGGGTACAAAAAATTCAGCAAAAAATTAAACATTTCTTTTTTCATTACAAATTTTATTCATTACACTATTAGTTATTACTTTATAATATGGTACAAATATCACCCAGACAAATCAATTTGGTTTGGCCACAAATGACTTTAAAAATGTTTATAATAAATTATATATTTTTGTAGCATTGAAAAAGCTCTAAATTATCTCCCTTTGGTGCAAAAATGTCATTTTTTGACGTTTAAATTGAAATGTCTTTTTTATCTCATCTGTGACCTTTATTTTTATGCCCCACCTACGATAGTAGAGGGGCATTATGTTTTCTGGTCTCTGCGTCGTCTGTCTGTCTGTCCGTTCGTCCGTCCGTTCGTCCGTCTGTCCCGCTTCAGGTTAAAGTTTTTGGTCAAGGTAGTTTTTGATGAAGTTGAAGTCCAATCAACTTGAAACTTAGTGCACATGTTCCTTATGATATGATCTTTCTAATTTTTAAACCAAATTAAACTTTTGACCCCAATTTCAGGGTCCACTGAACATAGAAAATGAAAGTGCATGTTTCAGGTTAAAGTTTTTGGTCAAGGTAGTTTTTGATGAAGTTGAAGTCCAATCAACTTGAAACTTAGTACACATGTTCCATATGATATTATCTTTCCAATTTTAATGCCTTATTATATTTTTTATCCAATTTCATGGTCCATTGAACATGGAAAATGATAGTGCGAGTGGGGCATTCATGTACTTTGGACACATTCTTGTTTATTATTGTTTTCAAACAAGCTATACATAAACTAAATAATTGTAAAATTTAAGCAGTTTCTGTAATTAAGTTCTTTTTTTATTTCGATATTACCTATAATTCTCCTATTCAACAGAAAAAAAGGACTTTTACAAAAATGTATGATTCTTTCAGAGGCATATTGTGAGCTTAAATGAACGGTGACCCCATATTTTTATTTCATATTTTTGTTAGGTATAAGATCAAGTTTTATCATAGGAAAAAATAGCAAAATCCTATATTAGAAAAAAAGCTGATTTAGACCTGCGGGCCCCCTTAACCCACATACATCATGTACATATAGAAAAATATAATTTTCCAAGTCAAATGACACACATGAGTACAAATATATAATTTCATACAACTTTGTATTGGACCATTACTATAACAAACCTTCAGCTTGATAGAAATGTAATATTGATGTACAAACAAGTCAAGATATATTGCCAATACATGTAACTAAGTCATAGATATGTGAAGATATGGTACAAGTGCCAGTGAGACAACTCTCCACTCTCCATCCAAGTCACAATTTATGAAAGTGAACCATTATAGGTCAAGGTACGATCTTCAATACAGAGCCTAGGCTCATTCATGTACATTTTATGTACAATATTATAATCATGGGGAATTATAGTGTGAAATCAAACAAAAGAAGATAATAAAAAAAGAATAGGAAAAGTTGCCAAACGTAAAATATTTTTAAAGTACAAGCGTACATTGTATATTGACTTGATACATGTTATATTTCAAATACTGTATTGAAAACGATAATATATATAACACAATCAAACTTGATTTATGGATTAATGTTGATATTTTTATTTTATTCTTTTCCTTCCAATATCCAATGTAAAACTGTTCTAATACAAAAAAATATCATGTTTTAAAAAACGATTTGACAGCTATTGACAGTGAAATAAAAATAACATTTATTGTTTCAGATTTTAGTAATGTAATAAGCAAACAAGATGTCAAAGTATTAGCAGAGGCAGATGACCAAGAGGTTGTGAGGGAAGTTCAGGTAAAGAAGGTCAAAATAATGGTGTTATAAACAACATTTTAAATATTCCAAATCAAACAATATTTTAGTTGCAAAAGTGAGAAAATATTGTCGGTATAGGAACTGGATTGTCAGGCTGTCCAAATGTAAAATATTACCAAAACCTAGACAAAAACACTTAATACTGCAGTACATCAGATTTGATAAGTTACTTATTTACCAATAATTTATCAGTTTGGCGTAGGATAATTAGAAATCTATTACTGATTCAAATTTCTTTAAATTTTTATACGACAGCAAAAAAAAATTTTTTTGTATTATATAATGCTATCATGTCGTCGTCATTGTCTGAAGAGGTATTTAGTTTCTGGACAATAACTTCAGTTTTAGTGAATGGATCACTATAAATTTTTACCAGAGAGTTCTATACCACTAAAGAAAGGGATTGATTTTGGGGGTTATGGTCCCAACAGTTAAGGAATTAGGGGCCAAAAAGGGGGCACAAAATAAGCATTTTTGTTTTTTTTCATCAATAACTTGTGTTTAAGTGTATGAATCTCTCTGAAATTGTACCACAAGTTTCCATACCATGAAGGGACTTTTTGGGGTTATGGCTCAAAATGTTTTGGAATAAGGGGCAAAAAAAGGGTAAAACTATTTTTTTCTGGTCAATGGACAATTAAGACAATTTAAAAGCAGTATAAGGGAGGTAAATCAGAAACATTGGAACATACAATGTTAGGTATGTTCTGATTTACCTCCATTACACTACTTGTAAATTATGTATAATAAAAGGGAAGGTTTTGGACTAATTGCTAGTACAAATGTAGTTTCAAAAAAAAATCCAAATTCTCAATTTTTTGAAAAGTTGGAATAAGAAATCTTTAATTGCAAAATATTGCACAATAGATTTGTAAGATGTTGATATTTGTTTTGTGTTAGAAACCCGTGTTGTGTCTAAAATATGATCACAATCCAAATTCAGAGCTGTATCAATCTTGAATGTTGTGGTCATACTTGCCCCATCTGTTCAGGGTTTAACCTCTGCAGTGGTATAAAGCTGCGTCCTGCGAAGCAACTGGTTATTTTTGGAGTGGATAATTATTGCAGATTTATGACAATAATATAGGAAGCAAAACAAAGAAATTCAATGAATTTTTATTGATATCTGGACATAAAAACAAGACTTGAAACAGCAAAGTTTTGAAAACCTCAAAAATTGATATCCTCCAAAAAACCCTAACTTTTCAAGTAGTCCATGTCACAAAGTATAAATGCACAATTGGTTATACATGTTTCTAACATTTCTCATTGGAATCATGCACCTATGTTAAGTAGATTTGCATTGCAGATAAAATATGCTTAAAATGTACCGTATATATAATTTTATTGCAGGAATATTTTGGAGACTATGTTGCTGTCAGTCCACATTTATTTACCCTAAATATTAATGGATGTTGTCAGGTTTGTAAAATATTATAAATGATGTGTTTAGTTGATTCAATTAAATAATATTTAACCCAAAATTTTCAGTGAGGAGCAAGTGGGTAAAACATTTAAGATAAAAAATATTTTCTAATTGGCAAGCATACATGTACAATTTACATACCACAAAAAAAGTCAACTTATACTTTATACTGACAGGTAAATTGTTGCAAAGCAGTCCTAAGGAATTCGTCCTATCAAAAACATGAAATCAAAAGCTTGATTTGTGCATACAAAATCAACTTATGCAGGATATGGTAAAAATTACTTGTCAATCATGGACAGGATTCAGTATACATATACAATCATGTTCAATAATATTTTATTTTTGTAAAACACAAAAAAACAAGAATGTGTCCATAGTACACAGATGCCCCACCCACACTATCATTATCTGTGTAAAGAGGACTGTGAAATTTGGGCAAAAACTCTAATTGGCATTTAAATTTTGAAAGATCATATCACAGGGAACATGTATACTGAGTTTCAAGTTGATTGGACTTCAACTTCATCAAAAACTACCTTGAACAAAAACTTTAACCTGAAATGGGACGGATGGACAGAAGGACAGACAGAGGGATGCACAGACCAGAAAACAATGCCCCTCTACTATGGGATAAAAAACAAACTTTCATGTCTACTAAATTGATAGAACATAGTCAGTTTTATTGATAAAGGTAAAAAGAGTACAAGTAATGTAGTTTTATTGATAAATGTAAAAAGAGTACAAGTAATGTATGTACAAGGCATCATAGCTTCTTATTCCCAATCCACTATAAATAAATATGTTTAAACTAATGGTTGAATACCTTTAAGTTCACCGTTTCTATGAATGCTTTAAGTTCTGCATTTGTGATGCAGCTTCAGCAGTCGTCTCCAAAACTGAAATAAGGCAAACAGATTGTGATAATTTGAAAGTTTCTCTCTGAAAACTTAGATTTATAGCGAACCAAATGCAAGTTTTCCACAGAGTCGTCTGCTCTTGACCAAGGTATTTAAACTTTTGCAAGTTTACCTGTACCATTGAATCAATACAATAGCTATTGTTCTCTGTGTAGTTTATTCACTTGGACATTTAAATTTCTTCTGGGAGAAATCTATCACTCATTGATTAATTTGCCTGACCAAAAAAATATCTTCTTTGTTGATTGAAATACATGTATCAACTCACATAAACTGCATGTGATACAGTATTTATTCAATATCAATGATTATTTCACTTATAAGCACTGATTTAATTATAAAAAGTTTATTTCTGATTTTTTTTTTAACTTCTGCATGCATTTATCAGAGAATCTGCATTTTTTCGTGGTTCTTCAGTTATTAAGAATACATTTATGAAGACCTTTATCTAAACATTATCATTTCGAGTTTTTATTTGTGAACAGATTAAAAAATAGCAAATTTTAATAGGTAAAATGTTGAAATTTGATCAGAAATCAACTTTTAATTTTTAAACTATTGTTCATATCAAACAAATTGAAAATGTGTTATTGATTGAATAAATTACAACATCACATGCAGTTTTATAATTCCTTATTTGTACATGTATTTCCATCATTGACAGTTCAATTTTTTGTTCAAGTAAATTAATCATTGAGTGATAGATTTCTCTTGCAAGAAATTTAAAGGTCCAATTGAATAAACTAAATAGAGAACAATAGGTGTTGTATTTGTTAGATGGGACAATAGAACTGCCTAAAGTTTAAATGGACAGGTAACTTGCAGGTGTATCTATGGAAAACTATGATAGGGTTTGCAATAACATGGTAAATAAATTGGTTCAAAATCGACAAAAAAATTCTCCAGAGAATTAATAGAATGTCAGGTTAAACAAAATACTTTGTTATTTGGGTAACCATCGAAATGTAACTTTGAAGAAAAATAAAATAATTGAACTAAATTTATTTTCTGATTTAGGGTCTGAATTGGTCAACAGATTCACTAGCTAGAAGTACCCAGGGATTAACATCAGTTCTATTGTCACTGAAGAAATGTCCAATGATAAGATACCAGAACTCATCAGAAACAGCCAGAAGACTTGCAGAGAGTGTCAGGGTAAGTCTTAATCATAGCTATTGGAACATAACTATATGCAGCATGATTGTCAAGGAGACAACTGTCAACCAGAAACCAAATTACTAAATATCATTCTAGTGACGGTACCAACTGTAGGTCACTATATTGTCACCAAAATTGAACAAAACCCACACAGCAAGTTATTAAAGACCTCAAAATGACAAATGTAAAACATAGAAACTGGAAGTATGATGAGATCTGATCTCAAAACTGTTTTTTAAGTTTAGTTTTCTTATATATGTACAATGTATAGATATTAAAAAGAAGTAGCTGAATTATATGATATATATCAAGTGGGTATAATGTTTTAGATTATCTGTGATACAGATAACGATAGATATGTTCTAATTGTATGTACCAAAATCTTATCTTCTTTTCCTCCAATGTGATATAACCAAGTGAGACCTTTTAAATAATTTGTGTTCATCAACATAATGGGTGCTACAAGTGGAACAGGAGAAGTATACACTTCTGGAGAACCTTTTGGTGTGGGGTTCTTGTTGCTCAGGCTTTAGTTTGCTATGTATTTATTGTGGACTTGTTTGTCTTTTTATTGTTACTGTTTTGTGTACTGATATTGTCGGACTATCTTTGACTTTGAGTTTTTAATATATCTCTTTGTAATATTCTATCTCTTTTTTCTAGTCCAATAATGATCAAAATAACATTATGTCTTTATTTCAGCAAACAATCAATAAAGAAGCAGCATTATTTGAATTTAGGAAGACCGATGTAGCCCCTATATTGTTAATACTTGATAGAAGAGATGATGCTGTTACTCCTATTCTGAATCAGGTAACCCCACATCAGACAAAGATTAAGAAATCTGTTTAAGGTGGTACCTAACACTACAGGGAGATAACTCTGTAAAATCAGCTTAACGTTTTAATCATGTTGTATTGTTAGAGCTAATTTCATAATGCATGTAAAGCAAGACTTTAGTTAGCTTGTTTGCTTTGTTTGTATAATTGTTTGCTAAAGCTTTGTAAATAAGATTGTCATCTCCAAACAGTTTGAATAGGCATAGTTAAACCTGCATGTATTATATTTTGAATTTGATTTGATGTTATTCCAACAACTATTGTACAATATACAAACAAAGCAAGCACGCTAACCAAAGTCTTACTCTACATGCATTAGGAATTAGCTCTTAGAAAATATTAAGCTTTTCAATAATCAAAATTAGTGTTAGTCAAACTGCTATATATATATTCAACAATTTTTTCCGAGAAATTGATTGGTTCAAGTTTTTGGAAATCTTTAAAGTTTTTTCAAAGGGTCAATGTAAATATTTTGTCAAATTTTTATGAAAATTAAATGACCTAAATTAATTTGAGTCAAAGTGTTGGGTACCATCTTAATTCACTATCATAAATGCTATATTTTGTATTTCGTATTTCAAATGAGCACATGAACTATTTTTATGACTTTTCTAACCAAATAAAGTTTGATTTACTTTTTCTAATTTTCTCATGTGTTTATGTTATTAAAAATAAATTAAAGTAGAACAAACAAAAAATTGGAAACCTTTTCAATAAACATTATGTCTTATAAACACTGCTAGCCTTACTACTGTGGATTCATTTATTTTTGTGAATTAATGAAAACTTCGTTTACTTTTCTACATTGATTAGAGGTATAGGGGAGGGTTGAGATCTCACAAACATGTTTAACTCGCCGCATTTTTTGCGCCTGTCCCAAGTCAGGAGCCTCTGGCCTTTGTTAGTCTTGTATTATTTTAATTTTAGTTTCTTGTGTACAATTTGGAAATTAGTATGGCGTTCATTATCACTGAACTAGTATATATTTGTTGAGGGGCCAGCTGAAGGACGCCTCCGGGTGCGGGAATTTCTTGCTACATTAAAGACCTGTTGTAGACCTTCTGCTGTTGTTTTTTTTTATTTGGTCGAGTTGTTGTCTCCTTGACACATTCCCCATTTCCATTCTCAATTTTTTTACATGTTTAGAGATATTCAATTTCATGGTTTTGCCCAAGTCTGCATACAAGCCTCTGGAAAATTTGTTATAAGTTGAACTTTTAATTTTGTGGCTCACCTGTATCCATGAAATCCATGAAAATTGGTATCCAACGAATAAAAATTAATCCACAGTAAATGAAACACCTAAAAATTAAAACATAAATAATTACATGAATTATGTTACTATCAATATGAAGTCCATCTAAAGGCAATACTTTTATATTTGTAAGTAAAACATTTTTCAAAGAATTTCCCACTTTGCGACATTGCACATTACATTCATCCTTTCTAAAATGTTTCAATTACCACAACTTTAATTGTATACATGTACCTGTAATTTAAAAAAAAAAGAGGCATAATTTATACAGAATATGTGAATTTTGTACTTAATAAATTTTTTCTGCAGTATAAGTTTTTGATTGTTTTAATGTATTAAATTAGTTTTTTTATGTTTCTAGAATACTGTAGATTCATTTATTTTCGTGGATTAGGAAAAGCTTACATGTTAGTGGAAATTTAATTTCGTGGTTTTGCCTAAGACTGCCTACAAGACCATAGAAAATTTGTCTATCATTGAACATTTAATTTTGTGGTTCACCTGTACAAAGGTAATACAAGAAAATTGGTTTCCAACGAATAATTATGAATCCACAGTATATGTGATATGTTTTTTTTTATTATAGTGGACATACCAGGCTATGGTACATGAGTTAATAGGTATTGCTAATAGCAGAATAAACCTCAGTAATGTTCCTGGTATAAGTAAAGAACTACAGGAAGTTGTTCTGTCTCCTGAACATGATGAGTTTTATGCAAATGTAAGTACAATTAGTTTTCTCAAGTAAATTGATTCATATTTTTCATTTTAATATACAATATGGGTTTTTATACGCTCGGGACGGGATGTATTATGGTATACCGTTGTCGGTCCGTCTGTCTGTCGTCCACACTTCGGACAATAACTCAAAAACGCTTTCACCAATTTCCATGAAACTTAAGTGAATTGTTTATATCTATTGACGTAAGCTCCCTTTCGTTTTTTTTTAATTTCAGATTTTAGGTTTTGGATTTATGGGGCTTTATTCATAAAAATGGGGGGATTTTCAACACTTCGGACAATAACTCAAAAAGGCTTTGACCAATGTTCATGAAACTATGGTAAATTGTTTATATCTATTGATGTAAGCTCCCTTTCGTTTTTTCTTAATTTCAGATTTTAAGTTTTGGATTTATGGGGCTTTATTCATAAAAAAGGGGGGATTTTCAACACTTTGGACAATAACTCAAAAAGGCTTCCACCAATGTCCATGAAACTTTGGTGAATTGTTTATATCTATTGATGTAAGCTCCCTTTTAATTTTTATAAATTTCAGATTTTAAGTTTTGGATTTATGGGGCTTAATTCATAAAAAAAGGGGGATTTTTAACACTTCGGACAATAACTCAAAAAGGCTTTCACCAATGTCCATGAAACTTTGGTGCATTGTTTATATCTAATGATGTAAACTCCCTTTCAATTTTATAAATTTCAGATTTCACATTTTCTTGTTATGAATTTTTATGCTTTAAAAAGGGGGAATTTTCCAATAAAAGACAAGTTAAAAGAGCAACGGGCGTATTATGCGCTATATCGCAGCCCTTTTTTCAAATTACTGTAAATTCAGAAATTATTGCAAGTTTTTATTATTTCGAAAAATGCGACAGCTTTATAATTGAAATAATTTTATCTCTCATTTTGATATTTTTTTACATGAATTATGAATTAGGATTTTTCTCAATATCGCAAAATTGAAATCTCATTTTGGTTTATATGGGGACGAAGTCCCCTATTACAGTAGAAAATTCAATAAAAAAAAAAAAAAAAAAAAATCGGGAAAATTTCCCGAATTTTTCATTGTACTAATGAACTCAAAATCGTTAACTTTTTTTTATGTCATGTTTTGAAATCCCGGACCTGCGCAGAAATCTACAATGTTCTTTTTCCGGTCTCGTTTGTATGAATCTTTGAGTAAAATATATATATTTATCAGTCTAGTATAAATAGGAAGGAACGCAATATCAATTTAATTTTTAATAATTCCTTGAAATGAAAAAAAACGTTACCTGATGATAGCTTGTTTACATTGCATGTGACGTCATAACTTAAATAACGTCACAACAAAAATCCCTAACAACAAAACCAAAATCGGAAACGTTACGGTATTTCCGTTTCTTTTTTAACAAATATTTTAAAAGTTACAAAAAAATAATTCATACAAACTTCGTCCCCATTTACAGGTAATGCCTGCCTCATATTAATTTAAATTATGGTGATAACAAATGCAGGCAATGATTTCTGAAATTACAGTATAAAAAGAAGAATGTTTGCCTTTAATTGCTAACATTCATTTCAGTTGATTTATGGTGGATAGTTTTTTCATTGGCAATCATAATGCAGAGCCACGTAATGTCATTTTTAACAAAAATATTGTATAATGACATATATATACTTTTGTTAATGATACATGCTCATTTTGATTTCGTCATAGTTTGAAGTATTTATAATGTTGTCAATTTGCAAAATGATATTTAGCATTAATTTAACATAATTTGCTACAATGTGTTTTATAAATACCAGTACACTTTAAAAGTTTCTAAAGCTTGATGAAAATAGTCAACAAAGTAATGACAATACTCTACCTCTTTATGTGTCTTATAAGTGTTAAAAAAGTCATTTATGGTATGATTGGCTTAACAGTAATAAAAGTTTTTGGCAAATCTTGTGACTTTTTAGCTCACCGGGCGTCCGTCGTCCGTCGATGTCGTCCGTCGTCCATCGTTAACTTTTACAAAAATCTTCTCCTCTGAGCCAAATTAAACCAAACTTGGCCACAATCATCATTGATGTATCTACTTTAAAATTTGTGTTTTGTTACCCGGCCAACCAACCAAGATGGCTGCCATGGCTAAAAATAGAACATAGGGGTAAAATGCAGTTTTTTGCTTATAACTCAAAAACCAAAGCATTTAGAGCAAATCTGACATGGGGTAAATTGTTTATCTGGTCAAGATTTATCTGCCCTGAAAATTTTAGATGAATCAGACAACCCATTGTTGGGTTGCTGCCCCTAAATTGGTAATTTTAAGGAAATTTTACTGTTTTTGGTTATTACCTTGAATATTATTATAGATGGAGATAAACTGTAAACAGCAATAATGTTCAGCAAAGTAAGATTAACAAATAAGTCAACATGACCAAAATGGTCAGTTGACCCCTTTAGGAGTTATTGCCCTCTATAGTCAATTTTTAACCTTTTTTCGCAAATCTCCATGATCTTTTACAAAAAACTTCTCCTCTGAAACAACTGGGCCAAATTAATCCAAACTTGGCCACAATTATCATTGATGTATCTAGTTTAAAATTTGTGTTTTGTTACCAGGCCAACCAACCAAGATGGCCGCCATGGCTAAAAATAGAACATAGGGGTAAAATGCAGTTTTTGGTGAATATAACTCAAAAACCAAAGCATTAAGAGCAAACCTGACATGGGATAAAATTGTTTATCTGGTCAAGATCTATCTGCCCTGAAATTTTAAGATGAATCAGACAACCCATTGTTGGGTTGCTGCCCCTAAATTGGTAATTTTAAGGAAATTTTACTGTTTTTTGGTTATTTTCTTGAATATTATTATGGATAGAGATAAACTGTAAACAGCAATAATGTACAGCAATTTAAGACTCAAAAATAAGTCAAAATGACCAAAATGGTCAATTGACCCCCTAAGAAGTTATTGTCCTTTATAATCAATTTTAACAATTTTCATAAAATTTGTAAATTTTTACTAACATTTTCCACTGAAACTACACGGACAAGTTCATTATAGATAGAGATAATTGTAAGCAGCAAGAATGTTCAGTAAAGTAAGATGTACAAACACATCACAATCACTTAAACACAATTTTGTCATGAACTGTCTGCTTCCTTTGTTTAATTCACATATATCAAGGTGAGCGACACAGGCTCTTTAGAGCCTCTAGTTATTTGATGTATTTTTTTTTTTTTTTTTTTTTTCAGAACATGTATAGTAATTTTGGAGAAATTGGAAACAACATTAAAGACCTAATGGATGAGTTCCAGACTAAATCTAAAAGCCATGAAAAAATAGAATCTATCAGTGATATGAAGGTTTGTATAGAATCTATTCTGTAATAGTGTTTTAAAGCAAAGTATCATATTTGTGTTTTTTTTCTAAAAATGAAGGTGAAGGGTACCGGTAGATTAAACAGCATCATAACATTTCACTATGTTGAAAAGGAAAAACACAATGTCATTGTTAACTTTCAAATTTTTAATCAAATTAAAGTCATAGCATCTCAAACAAAAACAAAAGGTTTAAAACAGTTGAGATTTACAGAGTCAATTTTCAAAGAAGAAAACCAGAATTGTTTACAAATTTAAAAATTTTATAAAAGAAAACATTTTAGATTCATAGATGGTGTTTTTTTTCAGATTTCTAAAGTAAGAAGTGGTGTTATAGTTGTTAATTTCTGTGTCTTTTTGTCTCTTGTGGAGAGTTGTCTCATTGTCAATCATACCACATCTTCTTTTTTTATATTAAGTTATTGTTTATACATTTTGTTTTATAAAAATATTCACTCGGCCAGAAAAATATACAAAACTAACCTGTATATTGGTTTTACATTTTCCAGCAATTTTTAGAACAATATCCACAATTTAAGAAAATGTCTGGCACAGTATCCAAACATGTAACAGTTGTCGGAGAGTTATCTAGACTTACTAACAAACATCATCTACTAGAAGTCTCTGAACTAGAACAAGATATAGTCTGTCAAGGAGATCACTCAGCAATATTACAGGTAAATCTTAGAACTTAGTTACTACCAGGGGTTCACTGGAGGTATAAACATCATCTACTAGAGGTCTCTGAACTAGAACAAGATATAGTCTGTCAAGGAGATCACTCAGCAATATTACAGGTAAATCTTAGAACTTAGTTACTACCAGGGGTTCACTGGAGGTATAAACATCATCTACTAGAGGTCTCTGAACTAGAACAAGATATAGTCTGTCAAGGAGATCACTCAGCAATATTACAGGTAAATCTTAGAACTTAGTTACTATCAGGGGTTCACTGGAGGTATAAACATCATCTACTAGAGGTCTCTGAACTAGAACAAGATATAGTCTGTCAAGGAGATCACTCAGCAATATTACAGGTAAATCTCAGAACTTAGTTACTACCAGGGGTTCACTGGAGGTATAAACATCATCTACTAGAAGTCTCTGAACTAGAACAAGATATAGTCTGTCAAGGAGATCACTCAGCAATATTACAGGTAAATCTTAGAACTTAGTTACTATCAGGGGTTCACTGGAGGTATAAACATCATCTACTAGAGGTCTCTGAACTAGAACAAGATATAGTCTGTCAAGGAGATCACTCAGCAATATTACAGGTAAATCTTAGAACTTAGTTACTACCAGGGGTTCACTGGAGGTATAAACATCATCTACTAGAGGTCTCTGAACTAGAACAAGATATAGTCTGTCAAGGAGATCACTCAGCAATATTACAGGTAAATCTTAGAACTTAGTTACTATCAGGGGTTCACTGGAGGTATAAACATCATCTACTAGAGGTCTCTGAACTAGAACAAGATATAGTCTGTCAAGGAGATCACTCAGCAATATTACAGGTAAATCTCAGAACTTAGTTACTACCAGGGGTTCACTGGAGGTATAAACATCATCTACTAGAGGTCTCTGAACTAGAACAAGATATAGTCTGTCAAGGAGATCACTCAGCAATATTACAGGTAAATCTTAGAACTTAGTTACTATCAGGGGTTCACTGGAGGTATAAACATCATCTACTAGAGGTCTCTGAACTAGAACAAGATATAGTCTGTCAAGGAGATCACTCAGCAATATTACAGGTAAATCTTAGAACTTAGTTACTATCAGGGGTTCACTTGAGGTATAAACATCATCTACTAGAAGTCTCTGAACTAGAACAAGATATAGTCTGTCAAGGAGATCACTCAGCAATATTACAGGTAAATCTTAGAACTTAGTTACTACCAGGGGTTCACTGGAGGTATAAACATCATCTACTAGAAGTCTCTGAACTAGAACAAGATATAGTCTGTCAAGGAGATCACTCAGCAATATTACAGGTAAATCTTAGAACTTAGTTACTACCAGGGGTTCACTGGAGGTATAAACATCATCTACTAGAAGTCTCTGAACTAGAACAAGATATAGTCTGTCAAGGAGATCACTCAGCAATATTACAGGTAAATCTTAGAACTTAGTTACTATCAGGGGTTCACTGGAGGTATAAACATCATCTACTAGAGGTCTCTGAACTAGAACAAGATATAGTCTGTCAAGGAGATCACTCAGCAATATTACAGGTAAATCTTAGAACTTAGTTACTACCAGGGGTTCACTGGAGGTATAAACATCATCTACTAGAGGTCTCTGAACTAGAACAAGATATAGTCTGTCAAGGAGATCACTCAGCAATATTACAGGTAAATCTTAGAACTTAGTTACTACCAGGGGTTCACTGGAGGTATAAACATCATCTACTAGAGGTCTCTGAACTAGAACAAGATATAGTCTGTCAAGGAGATCACTCAGCAATATTACAGGTAAATCTTAGACCTTAGTTACTACCAGGGGTTCACTGGAGGTATAAACATCATCTACTAGAGGTCTCTGAACTAGAACAAGATATAGTCTGTCAAGGAGATCACTCAGCAATATTACAGGTAAATCTTAGAACTTAGTTACTATCAGGGGTTCACTGGAGGTATAAACATCATCTACTAGAGGTCTCTGAACTAGAACAAGATATAGTCTGTCAAGGAGATCACTCAGCAATATTACAGGTAAATCTTAGAACTTAGTTACTACCAGGGGTTCACTGGAGGTATAAACATCATCTACTAGAGGTCTCTGAACTAGAACAAGATATAGTCTGTCAAGGAGATCACTCAGCAATATTACAGGTAAATCTTAGAACTTAGTTACTATCAGGGGTTCACTGGAGGTATAAACATCATCTACTAGAAGTCTCTGAACTAGAACAAGATATAGTCTGTCAAGGAGATCACTCAGCAATATTACAGGTAAATCTTGGAACTTAGTTACTACCAGGGGTTCACTGGAGGTATAAACATCATCTACTAGAGGTCTCTGAACTAGAACAAGATATAGTCTGTCAAGGAGATCACTCAGCAATATTACAGGTAAATCTTGGAACTTAGTTACTACCAGGGGTTCACTGGAGGTATAAACATCATCTACTAGAGGTCTCTGAACTAGAACAAGATATAGTCTGTCAAGGAGATCACTCAGCAATATTACAGGTAAATCTTAGAACTTAGTTACTACCAGGGGTTCACTGGAGGTATAAACATCATCTACTAGAAGTCTCTGAACTAGAACAAGATATAGTCTGTCAAGGAGATCACTCAGCAATATTACAGGTAAATCTTAGAACTTAGTTACTACCAGGGGTTCACTGGAGGTATAAACATCATCTACTAGAGGTCTCTGAACTAGAACAAGATATAGTCTGTCAAGGAGATCACTCAGCAATATTACAGGTAAATCTTAGAACTTAGTTACTACCAGGGGTTCACTGGAGGTATAAACATCATCTACTAGAGGTCTCTGAACTAGAACAAGATATAGTCTGTCAAGGAGATCACTCAGCAATATTACAGGTAAATATTAGAACTTAGTTACTATCAGGGGTTCACTGGAGGTATAAACATCATCTACTAGAGGTCTCTGAACTAGAACAAGATATAGTCTGTCAAGGAGATCACTCAGCAATATTACAGGTAAATCTTAGAACTTAGTTACTATCAGGAGTTCACTGGAGGTATAAACATCATCTACTAGAGGTCTCTGAACTAGAACAAGATATAGTCTGTCAAGGAGATCACTCAGCAATATTACAGGTAAATCTTAGAACTTAGTTACTACCAGGGGTTCACTGGAGGTATAAACATCATCTACTAGAGGTCTCTGAACTAGAACAAGATATAGTCTGTCAAGGAGATCACTCAGCAATATTACAGGTAAATCTCAGAACTTAGTTACTACCAGGGGTTCACTGGAGGTATAAACATCATCTACTAGAAGTCTCTGAACTAGAACAAGATATAGTCTGTCAAGGAGATCACTCAGCAATATTACAGGTAAATCTTAGAACTTAGTTACTACCAGGGGTTCACTTGAGGTATAAACATCATCTACTAGAGGTCTCTGAACTAGAACAAGATATAGTCTGTCAAGGAGATCACTCAGCAATATTACAGGTAAATCTTAGAACTTAGTTACTATCAGTGGTTCACTGGAGGTATAAACATCATCTACTAGAGGTCTCTGAACTAGAACAAGATATAGTCTGTCAAGGAGATCACTCAGCAATATTACAGGTAAATCTTAGAACTTAGTTACTATCAGGGGTTCACTGGAGGTATAAACATCATCTACTAGAGGTCTCTGAACTAGAACAAGATATAGTCTGTCAAGGAGATCACTCAGCAATATTACAGGTAAATCTTAGAACTTAGTTACTACCAGGGGTTCACTGGAGGTATAAACATCATCTACTAGAGGTCTCTGAACTAGAACAAGATATAGTCTGTCAAGGAGATCACTCAGCAATATTACAGGTAAATCTTAGAACTTAGTTACTACCAGGGGTTCACTGGAGGTATAAACATCATCTACTAGAAGTCTCTGAACTAGAACAAGATATAGTCTGTCAAGGAGATCACTCAGCAATATTACAGGTAAATCTTAGAACTTAGTTACTATCAGGGGTTCACTGGAGGTATAAACATCATCTACTAGAAGTCTCTGAACTAGAACAAGATATAGTCTGTCAAGGAGATCACTCAGCAATATTACAGGTAAATCTTGGAACTTAGTTACTACCAGGGGTTCACTGGAGGTATAAACATCATCTACTAGAGGTCTCTGAACTAGAACAAGATATAGTCTGTCAAGGAGATCACTCAGCAATATTACAGGTAAATCTTAGAACTTAGTTACTACCAGGGGTTCACTGGAGGTATAAACATCATCTACTAGAGGTCTCTGAACTAGAACAAGATATAGTCTGTCAAGGAGATCACTCAGCAATATTACAGGTAAATCTTAGAACTTAGTTACTACCAGGGGTTCACTGGAGGTATAAACATCATCTACTAGAGGTCTCTGAACTAGAACAAGATATAGTCTGTCAAGGAGATCACTCAGCAATATTACAGGTAAATATTAGAACTTAGTTACTATCAGGGGTTCACTGGAGGTATAAACATCATCTACTAGAGGTCTCTGAACTAGAACAAGATATAGTCTGTCAAGGAGATCACTCAGCAATATTACAGGTAAATCTAAGAACTTAGTTACTACCAGGGGTTCACTGGAGGTATAAACATCATCTACTAGAGGTCTCTGAACTAGAACAAGATATAGTCTGTCAAGGAGATCACTCAGCAATATTACAGGTAAATCTTAGAACTTAGTTACTATCAGGGGTTCACTGGAGGTATAAACATCATCACTAGAAGTCTCTGAACTAGAACAAGATATAGTCTGTCAAGGAGATCACTCAGCAATATTACAGGTAAATCTTAGAACTTAGTTACTACCAGGGGTTCACTGGAGGTATAAACATCATCTACTAGAGGTCTCTGAACTAGAACAAGATATAGTCTGTCAAGGAGATCACTCAGCAATATTACAGGTAAATATTAGAACTTAGTTACTATCAGGGGTTCACTGGAGGTATAAACATCATCACTAGAAGTCTCTGAACTAGAACAAGATATAGTCTGTCAAGGAGATCACTCCGCAATATTACAGGTAAATCTTAGAACTTAGTTACTATCAGGGGTTCACTGGAGGTATAAACATCATCTACTAGAGGTCTCTGAACTAGAACAAGATATAGTCTGTCAAGGAGATCACTCAGCAATATTACAGGTAAATCTCAGAACTTAGTTACTATCAGGGGTTCACTGGAGGTATAAACATCATCTACTAGAGGTCTCTGAACTAGAACAAGATATAGTCTGTCAAGGAGATCACTCAGCAATATTACAGGTAAATCTTGGAACTTAGTTACTACCAGGGGTTCACTGGAGGTATAAACATCATCTACTAGAGGTCTCTGAACTAGAACAAGATATAGTCTGTCAAGGAGATCACTCAGCAATATTACAGGTAAATCTTAGAACTTAGTTACTACCAGGGGTTCACTGGAGGTATAAACATCATCACTAGAAGTCTCTGAACTAGAACAAGATATAGTCTGTCAAGGAGATCACTCAGCAATATTACAGGTAAATCTCAGAACTTAGTTACTACCAGGGGTTCACTGGAGGTATAAACATCATCTACTAGAAGTCTCTGAACTAGAACAAGATATAGTCTGTCAAGGAGATCACTCAGCAATATTACAGGTAAATCTTAGAACTTAGTTACTACCAGGGGTTCACTGGAGGTATAAACATCATCTACTAGAGGTCTCTGAACTAGAACAAGATATAGTCTGTCAAGGAGATCACTCAGCAATATTACAGGTAAATCTTAGAACTTAGTTACTACCAGGGGTTCACTTGAGGTATAAACATCATCACTAGAAGTCTCTGAACTAGAACAAGATATAGTCTGTCAAGGAGATCACTCAGCAATATTACAGGTAAATCTTAGAACTTAGTTACTATCAGGGGTTCACTGGAGGTATAAACATCATCACTAGAAGTCTCTGAACTAGAACAAGATATAGTCTGTCAAGGAGATCACTCAGCAATATTACAGGTAAATCTTAGAACTTAGTTACTACCAGGGGTTCACTTGAGGTATAAACATCATCTACTAGAAGTCTCTGAACTAGAACAAGATATAGTCTGTCAAGGAGATCACTCAGCAATATTACAGGTAAATCTTAGAACTTAGTTACTATCAGGGGTTCACTGGAGGTATAAACATCATCTACTAGAGGTCTCTGAACTAGAACAAGATATAGTCTGTCAAGGAGATCACTCAGCAATATTACAGGTAAATCTTGGAACTTAGTTACTACCAGGGGTTCACTGGAGGTATAAACATCATCTACTAGAGGTCTCTGAACTAGAACAAGATATAGTCTGTCAAGGAGATCACTCAGCAATATTACAGGTAAATATTAGAACTTAGTTACTATCAGGGGTTCACTGGAGGTATAAACATCATCTACTAGAGGTCTCTGAACTAGAACAAGATATAGTCTGTCAAGGAGATCACTCAGCAATATTACAGGTAAATATTAGAACTTAGTTACTATCAGGGGTTCACTGGAGGTATAAACATCATCTACTAGAGGTCTCTGAACTAGAACAAGATATAGTCTGTCAAGGAGATCACTCAGCAATATTACAGGTAAATCTTAGAACTTAGTTACTACCAGGGGTTCACTGGAGGTATAAACATCATCTACTAGAGGTCTCTGAACTAGAACAAGATATAGTCTGTCAAGGAGATCACTCAGCAATATTACAGGTAAATCTTAGAACTTAGTTACTATCAGGTGTTCACTGGAGGTATAAACATCATCTACTAGAGGTCTCTGAACTAGAACAAGATATAGTCTGTCAAGGAGATCACTCAGCAATATTACAGGTAAATCTTAGAACTTAGTTACTACCAGGGGTTCACTGGAGGTATAAACATCATCTACTAGAGGTCTCTGAACTAGAACAAGATATAGTCTGTCAAGGAGATCACTCAGCAATATTACAGGTAAATATTAGAACTTAGTTACTACCAGGGGTTCACTGGAGGTATAAACATCATCTACTAGAAGTCTCTGAACTAGAACAAGATATAGTCTGTCAAGGAGATCACTCAGCAATATTACAGGTAAATCTCAGAACTTGGGTAAACCCAGGGGTTGACTGGGCATAATACAAAAATGTAGTTGTTAACCTATATTTATATAACCTATAACTTCACCTGTAGTTGTTAATGTTTTGGTCTTTGTGGATAGTTGTCTCATTGGCAATCATACCACATCTTCTTTTTTATATAAACAAATTATTTAGTCACCTAGCAATCAAACCAATACAAGGGGCCTCGGTGGCAGAGTGGTCTAAGTAGTTACTACTGTAATCACTAGATAGTCAACACTGGTGTTGTCAGTTCAAACCCTGCTAATGTGGGTTCACTTGACTTCAATCTTAATTGACTAGGATTGCCAGTTTTCCTATCAACGGTCAGTTGTTTTCTCTGGACACTCCAGCTTCCTCCACCAATAAAAATTGGCTGCCACACAATAGCCTAAATGCGGTGCTTAAAAGTGGCGTTAAACAACTAAAAATCAATCAATCAAACCAATTCTAAAGAAGAGAATTGGTTTGTTCTGTTGGATGTTTAAGTACACAGCTGCTTCCAGTGAAGAAAAAACACCTCTTTATAAATAAGTGAGGTAAAACTAGTCTTAATCAGTAATGGTAAGGGGTTGAAAAGTATTTTCGCTGAAAAAGCAACCCAAGAATGCATGTTGACAAATATAGATTTTTAGAGATTATCATATGGTCTTCAACAATTGTAAAGCATCCATGTAGGTTCTTAAAATTATGTTTATTTTTAAATCATTTGGCAAATTAAAAAAAATATATAAAGACAATGACACTTATAAGGGAGATTTCATTATACTTGATGTACATTGATGCTAAAACATGGAAATTTTGCCATAATCAGGAACATTACTAAAAGTCTGATAAAATTTAAACTGATTTAGAATACTTTTTTCATGAATTGTTTTCATTTTAATTTCAATTGAAAATAAAAAATAAGATCTTAGGGGATGAATATTTGGTCTGTAAATTTTGATGTTTACAAACTAAAAAGCCTATCATGAAGCCCAATAATAATCTGCAAATAAATATGATTATTTTATGTTTAAACTTTTTTACAGAGAATCAAAACATTAATAGCTTCTGAGAAGATTCAGCATATAGATATGTTACGTTTAGTTATGTTGTATGCTCTGCGATATGAAAGCCATAGTAACAATGATGTATCAGGATTAGTTGATGCTTTACGGAAGAGGGGTGTCAGTGACAGACTCAGAATGGTAAAAAATATAATTGGAATAACTATTGCAATCCTGCGCTGTTCATTGTATGTCAAAGTACTAGTGTTTATAAACATAATTTTGGTAGAAAAAATATTGAATATTTTTTTATAGTACAAAGTATTGTTATGTGTTTTTAAAAAAAATGTGCAAGCAGGGTCTTAGCTAGTTTTAAATTTTAAAATTGTTTTTTTATAAAATAATGCTATTTAACCAGTTTCTAAATGAGTTATTGTCGTTAAATATATTTAGGTTTTAAGCTGTATTTTGGTGTTTACTAAAATTGAACTGAATAAAGTGATGCTAGGCTAAGGTGAACAGATTTGACAATGAGAAGGAGGAGGACATTTTAGTATTTAGAATATCTATAGCAATTATTTTAACTAGTAGTTGAATAACTGAGCAATTTTCTTTTTGTAGATGGTCCATTCTGTGTTAGATTATGGTGGGAAGAAGTCCAGAGGGAGTGATTTGTTTGGTAACCAGGATATTGTTTCTTTAACAAAGAAATTTTTTAAAGGTGTTAAGGTAAAACATCACATATTGTTTTATAGAAATAAGATTTTGTTTCAGAAACAGACTATTATGCATTTCAAGTAGATATGGGTATTTTTACACCATGAAGGCACAGGATATGAACGTAGATAACGAATTTATTGAACTAAGGAAAACTTGCGTGAAGCTCCCCAGGATAATGGTTAGCAACGTCCGGTTATATGGGTTAGTAACACCCAGGGCTATGGGTTTTGTAATGACGTGTGTTAACCAATCAATATCCTAGAAATAAACTAAGTCAGGGTTAACATTTTTTTATCTATCTGATATAGAAATAAGAATGCTTAACTTTCACAATGGTCAGCTGTTTAGCCTTAACTGTAATGCATTGAAGAATTATAAAACTGACACGACTTTCATGTTTATGATTCTTTTTTTTAATCTTTCTAATAAAGCATTGATTGAGATTCAAACAAAAAATAAATTTAGGTGAAAGAGATTGATCTTTTAAGCTACATGAAAGAAAATATTCATTGAAATTGTCAGATACTCTACATTATCGGTCGTCCCACTGTCTATATCACTCTGTTTAGCTCTTGATATTATTCCGTATATGTCTTTGTGAGGTCAAATATGTTGGTCTCTGAATAATAACTTAATAACTTTGACCTGGATATATCAGCGACGTCATAATGTTTGAACCGACGTTAATAACTTTGACCGGAACTTATCAAGTCATCTTTTGTGTGCAATGGTGAAACAAAGAAAACACTTATGAAACATGCAAATATAGCCCGATAAATGGATTATCAGATTATCTGCATGTTGATATTGTAAAATATCAGCTGCTTGACATTATATGAAGGCTTTTTGATCTCGTTCGCTACGCTCACTCGACAAAAAACTTCATATTATGTCTTGCAGCTGATATTTTACAATATCAACATGCAGATAACCTGAAAATCGGTACTTATTTTACTGACCCCATATATATTCTTCTGAATCTGACAGTATGTAAAACAAATGTTTTTCATAACAAAATAATTTAATATGATTTTACTCTCCTTCAAAAGAACACAATGACATATTTAACATCTACTTCACAGAACAAATCTGTTGTAGTCCAGTGTGTAAATATAAATCATCTTCTTGTTATGACATTACCAATAGGGTATGTGTGGATACTATATCAGATAGAAATGAGGGGGAACGGTATCAGAATATTCCTTTCATGCATAGAATTAGTATGATTATCAGTCTTTCAAAAAGCAGTGCATTCCAATATTCACCCTTTTTTTTTGTATAACAAACATTTTCTTATAAAGAAAGAGGGTAATGATATATTAATGTCAAAATACTCAGTCCCTTCTTAAAATCATTTGCTATTTTGCAGGGAGTAGAGAATGTTTATACACAGCATAAACCCTTGTTATACAGCTTGTTAGACCAGTTGATAAAGGGCAAACTAAAAGAAGGAGCTTATCCCTACTTAGGAGTCAGTCAATTGAAAGACAGGTAAAGTATTCTTCTTTTTTTTTACTTTGTGGAAGCAGACAATTGGTACGACTGCTTTGAAATAAGATATTTGAATGAAACAATAGGCAAACAAGGACTAAACATATACAGAAAAATATCAGTCAAGGAAAAAAATTATTTGATTTGGGAAGTAGAAGGTATGTTTCAGGATTAAAATGGCCCTGAAATCAAAAATATTTCAAAAATTTTACTTAATTCACAGTCATGAATGGTAGAAATTCAGTAGAATTTTGCAAAATAATATAGCACCACCCTGACTCTAAAGGCCATTTATACAGGAAATAATTAGTGTTTACTTTTTACTGCCAAAGAATATTTGAGGTGATACTCTTTCTTTATGCTTATTCTAGTAGTACCAAGTACAAAAAAACAAACCAATGTCAAAATTTTAATTCTTTTTCAGACCTCAAGATATAATTGTATTTGTAATTGGTGGAACAACCTTTGAAGAAGCTTTAGCTATTCATACTCTAAACAGAAGTAGTCCAGGGATTCGTATCATAATTGGAGGCACAACTGTTCATAATTTCAAAAGGTAAAATATTAGAAGTACCCCGGTAAATCAGGCTCCTATTACTTTTACGAAATTTTATGTAATGATTATGAAATCTATAGGTTTTCCTTATCAGAAAATGAAATGCAGATTGAATTCAGACAACTTCATGTCATCTTGTAGACCCTAACAATATATTAGGCATCAGCAAACTTTTTAATTTCACATTAAGCTTGAATGACGAAATTGAAAGTTATCTTTTAATACTGACTTGTCAAATTACATCTTTTTCAATTTGAAAAAAACGATTGTGTTTTTCCTATTTAAAAAGTTTCTTTCATTTAGTGCCAGTCTGCCTAAGAATCAGGCAGTGGTGAAAACATGACAAAATAAAACCCACCCAATTTGACATTGATTTCATTGACAGTTCATAATATGTAGTTATGCACAAAAATAACATTCATTTCCATTTTCTGTTCTGGTAATAGAAGATACAATTTGGTTGGAATGCACTAGAAATTAACAAATAAGGGGAGATAACTCTGTAATTTGCTATCATTCTAACCAATTTTCTTATCAAGTTATTTGATATTACCAGACACACACAAACGAAAGACTAATACTTTTTAACTCAGGTTGATGGTTAGTATTAAATAGCATGATTAACTCGGTGGTTTTTTTCTAATCATGTTTAAATTTTTACTTAAATTGCCTGATTCTTACAAAGACTGGCACTTTAAAAAATGATGTTTTAACAATTATAAAGTGTATAGAAAAATACACATTTTAATTAAAGATGTACATCATGTTTTCAACTCAAGTTACACAACCAGCCTGAGTAACTAAAAGTACTATTAAACAAGAATTGTCGCACAATCGGTAATTTCAGAATCTAAAGGACTATGGGCAGTCAGGGGCGTTACTTAAACAAGTTATTTTTTTTAATTACTTATATAAGTAATTCTTTATTTTGAAAATAATAAAATTACTTAATAGAGTTATTTTAATTTTCAATAGAAACATAGACTAAATGTAGTTTTCATGATTTTAAACAACATTTTATATCATAAAATAAAGAATTTATCAGATTTGAGAGGAGTATAGAGATAAAGGGTTACTTTGAAAATAATGATAAAATTATTACTTGAATAAGTTATTTTAAACATTTTTGAAAAAAATAACAATTACACTTATCTAAGGCACATATGTAATTGATTTAGGTTACAAATTATAAATAACTTCAGGTCTTAATTAATTCACAAGTATCTATCTATTTATATCAGTCTACCTTCAAGATTTTAGAGGAAACTGATAATTTAATAGTCCTAAGAGACCAATCTTTGACCCAGAAGCGTCGGTATGAAAGATAAGTGTGTCGGAAAGTTAATTAGTGTTTCTGAAGAATTAGTTTTTATATATCAAGGGAAAAATAACCAGATAACTTTGAAAATTATCTAAAGCTAGTAAAATCTGTATTCTTGGACACCTATAAAAATAATATTCAAAAAAATAACTTATATAAGTTATATTTAAATTAGCCTCGTTTTCAACATTACTTGTATAGGTAATTTTAATTGTTACTTGTTTAAGTAATGCCCCTGACTGATGAGTAACTTCATTGTTCGTACCCCTAAATGAAAATTAAGTCACGACATATGTTGAGTTTCCATTGTTTTTGACCTTTCAACCAATCGTGATGTTTTTAGTGTACAGTTTTGAAAATATTACCAAGAATGCATTAGATTCTGAAACGGTGAATTGTGTGATATCTGTTGGCAGATATGTTGTGTTTATCCATCTTTATGTCCTCATTCGTTCCTCAACCAAACATAAATAATTTAATCCTTAGAACACAACACTTAGACTAATAAATGAAAACATATCATAATGAGAACAGCTCACCAGTTGTGTGCAGCTTTATTGAAGAAATAATATAAAGAAAATGCAGTTATTAAATATGCACTAGTCGCTTCCATGTTGGAATATCTACAAAGACAAATCAGAAACAGTCAGTAGTATACAAAACAATATGCACATTTCATATAGTTATACATTGGTGGAGGGGTGAGTTAGCTGTGAAACAAAGATTTGAATGATTATAAATTATAGTTTAATAAACAGAGAAATACATTCTTGCTTTTAAAATTTGTGCAAGATATAAAGTTACAACTTCAACCTCTAAATTTAACCTAAAATAAAAGTCCATCTTGGACCAATGGTCAATGTTTATTAAATAAGATAAACAAATACACATGAATATATAATTATGTGCATTGATAAGGTTTTATAGTTTAGATATGTGTATTAGATATCAGGAATACTTGTAGATAATTTTCATTTCCTTGTCTTTTCAGTTTTCTTGATGAAGTAGCACAAGCTGTTCAAGGTCAGAGTTCAAGTAATGTAGGACCAAGATATCACAGAAGATGAACTAATTACAACTATAACAATGCATATCATTTACAATTTAGATAAGGTCCAGGAACAAAATCAGATTTTATAAAATAGATTAAAATGACATCATTGTAAAGTATAGAAGTATTTAATAGGTGATGTTATTGCTTCTGTTTGAACATTTTGTGATAGTTGCAGTAAATACTGTTAGATGATATGTATCTTATTTATGAATAGCATCAATATGTACTAAACTACCTTATATTTGAATATATTCAGGTTTAAGTCTAGAACAAATGCCCTACAAAATGTAAGTCTAGCATAGAATTTGTAAGAGCATTTTGCCAAGAGATCATTTTGATCTTTAAGTTTCACATCAAGATCATAAATCATAAAAATATGTCCATATCTAACGTTTGGTTGTACTTTTTCAGTATGAATTTTAAATATGAATATTTATATTGCATAGCTGTTGGAATTTTATTTTTATCTGAAACTATATAAAGTATTCAGGTGACCTCAAAGGAAAAGTATTTTTTAATATTAAATTGAATTGATTATATTTTTAAAAAGATAATCCCTGAAGGTCGTCAGGCTTAGTTAAAGCATACTTTTTTTCCTTTTCATCAAATTAGATAGAATGGTAGGATTACAAATGAGTTGGTTTACTAACTTCTTATTTCAGCCCTAAAATCTAAAATATTAATAATGCGATAATGTCCAATTCTTTCAGTTAAATAATATTTTCACCAATTGCATCTTTAGTGATTTTTTTATCCCTCAAAACCTGATTTTCTGGTAAAACATTTCTACAGTGTCACTGTCTCCACCCTCTGCCAACAAATATTTTTGCTGAAATTTTCTTCATATACAACAATTTTTAGTTTTCACCCTAAACTTTAATAGTTGAAGGGTGGCGCATATGAAGTCATAAAAAGAAGTAGAAAAAGGTGACACAATTCTAGAAAAATGCTCTAAAATGGAGTCCTTCCTATTTCACGTATTTATTAAATACGAACCACTTATCCAGCAATTCTTATTCCGGTTTTAAAAATAATAATAAATTTGGTAATGCATGCACATAAGATTTACTCAAATAATTCATTTATAAAAAAAAATCAGGGTCACTTATTAGGGTTACTGGCTCTCCTCCATTTACTGATCATTCCAAATTTATGATTTTTGTTTATGCATTAGGTCTTTACAATGAACAATTATTTATTTGTGATTTTTTTTATTTGATTATTCATTGTTTCCTTGTACACATTAGATAGTGTGTGTGTGTGTGTTGTTGAAAGAGTTTGTATGTTAAGCAAGGGATGGTGCAATAATTGTTTGTTATTGAAATTTAATAAAAATATTTCAAAGCTTTATGATTATATTGATTATTTGGCCATGATAATCCCTGTTTAAAATATAGATTGAAAACTCTTTTTAGACTTGAATGAGATGATACCAAAAATGAATGTAAATGTAAACATATGAGAGACTGCACATAAAACATGATAATTATTCAGGTACATTTGTGGTAATCCAAAGTGTTGACTCTCACACAATGAGGAATTTAAAGATTAGTGCTCAAGAATTTAGTTTGTAGAAAGTGCTTATAGTGAATGATTTGTCATTCGTTGTACTCCTGAAACCATAACTTTTAATTGTTGAGATAGATTGCATACCTAGGTCAATTAGGAATGAGTTTGACTTTTGTTTTGTTATGGAATAATCTTCTCTATAACTACTGCTGGTGGAGCAAATTTAACCAAAGTTGGCCACAATCATCAATGGGGTATGTAGTATAAAATTGTGTCCAATGACCTGACTTGCTGACAAACATGGCTGATATGGCTAAAAATAGAATATAATAGTAAAATGCATCTGTTGAATTTTTGTCAGTTATCTTGAAAATTGCTATAAATATATAGAAACTATAAGATTAGGGTATAGAAACTATATATATATATAGCAAAAAATGACCAGCAAAACAAGATACAACAACATATTTTTTTTCCATTTTTTCACATTGTTGCCTTATATCTCAAAATCTATAATAAAAAGATAGAAACTTTTAAAATGGCTTACATGATTAGTTCAACAGATGAATGAAAAGCAAATCCCCCCCCCCCTTTCCCTTCCTCCCTTTTTAGCTCACCTGGCCCGAAGGGCCAAGTGAGTTTTTCTCATCACTTGGCGTCCATCGTCGTCTGTCGTCGTTAACTTTTACAAAAATCTTCTCCTCTGAGACTACTGGGCCAAATAATATCAAACTTGGCCACAATCATCATTAGGGTATCTAGTTTTAAAATTGTGTCCGGTGACCAAGCCAACCAACCAAGATGGCCGTCATGGCTAAAAGTAGAACATATGGGGTAAAATGCAGTTTTTGGCTTATAACTCAAAAACCAAAGCATTTAGAGCAAATCTGACATGGAGTTTCGTTGTTTATCAGGTGAAGATCTATCTGCTCTGAAATTTGCAGATGAATTAGACAACTGGTTGTTGGGTTGCTGCCCCTGAATTGGTAATTTTAAGGAAATTTTGCTGTTTTTGGTTATCTTGAATATTATTATAGATAGATAAACTGTAAACTGCAAAAATGTTCAGCAAAGTAAGATTCACAAATAAGTCAACAGAACCAAAATGGTCAGTTGACCTCTTTAGGAGTTATTGCCCTTTACAGTCCATTTTTATCCATTTTTCGTAAATCTTAGTTATCTTTTACAAAAATCTTCTCCTCTGAAACTACTGGGCCAAATAAAATCAAACTTGGCCACAATCATCATTAGGGTATCTAGTTTAAAAATTGTGTCTGTTGACCCAGCCAACCAACCAAGATGGCCGCCATGGCTAAAAATAGAACAAAAGGGTAAAATGCAGTTTTTGGCTTATAACTCAAAACCCAAACCTTAATAGCAAATCTGATTGGGTTAATATTGTTCATTTGGTCAAGATCTATCTGCTCTGAAATTTTCAGATGAATTGGACAACTGGTTGTTAGAGTGCTGCCCCTGAATTGGTAATTTTAAGGAAATTTTGCTTTTTTGTTATTATCTTGAATATCATTATAGATAGAGATAAACTGTAAACAGTAATATTTTTCTGGCAAAGTAAGACCTAAAAATAAGTCAACATGACCAAAATGGTCAATTGGTCAATTGACCTCTTAAGGAGTTATTGCCCTTAATAGTCAATTTTAAACAATTTTCATAAAATTTGTAACATTTTCCACTGAAACTACTGGGCCAATCATTTTAGATAGAGATAATTGTACGTAGCAAGAATATTCAGTAAAGTAAGATCTACAAACACATCACCATCACCAAAACACTATTTTGTCATGAATCCATCTGTGTCCTTTGTTGAATATTCACATAGACCAAGGTGAGCGACACAGGCTCTTTAGAGCCTCTAGTTATACATTGCTTTATTATTATTCTTATTTTTTTTTTATACTTTATACTCGCTTGTATATTCTTTGGAAGCGTTTGACAGATCAACGTAGAATGTAGATAGATGTAGAACAGGATCTATGAAAAAATGAAGGCTGAAGGCTGAAACTTTTGTTAACTCATTATAGGAGTTATTGCCTTTTAATGATATTTTTCACCATTTTTTTAGGGCATTTAACCATGTTAACACTGACAAACAAATGTAAAGAATAATAAAATTGTTTTATTTTTATTTATTTTTTTACTGTAATCAGTTGTCATGGTTGTAGTGCATGTATATGTACAGGTGTGATTGCCAATAAGACAACTTCTATAAGTATCGACAAAAAAAGCAAAACATCAATGTTAATTATATAACCAGTTTATATGTACATGCACAAAATGTACAAATGTATGTCACCAGTCCTCAACAATGAGCCCCCCCCCCCCCTTATTTACTGGTGTGGTGTTATTGTCAATAAGACTATAATTATATGTATCAACAAAAAAAGCAAAACAACAATGTAAACAAATATACATGTACAAATGTATGTCACCTTGATAAACAGTCTTCAATAATGAGCCCCCCCCCCCCCCCCCCCGGGAAAAGCATACTTTGAAAAAAAAATTTGTAAAGCTACATCTATAATACTAAAATTACGAGGTCCAATTTGTCAGCCGTCATCACGTAAAAACGATGAATCAAAGAATTCAACCTTATATATAACTAATATAGTACAATAGTGTTGATTAAAAATTACACCACTCCAGGCCCATTTGTTTTCCACGTAATTAATACTGCCAATAAATAAGAAGTTCCGAGTCGAGTCCGACACCGATACCAATAGTATATTCAACTGTTACCTATTCCTACATCATCTGTATGTTCCGCATTTGACAGGCGCACCACCAAACGGTGTATTTAGAATTTTGCTGTATACTGTTAAAAAGTACTCCACGGCCCTTTTGTTTTGCAAATTAATAATATTACCAATAATTGATAGGTTCCAGGTCGACGGGTTCAACATGTTCAAACAGAAAGATTTTGAAAACAGAGAAAACTGTGCATCTTATAATCGGTATGACTTGATCAGATGACAATACCAATACTAAAATAAGGCATACTCATAGTTATATACTTTGATTCAGTCACGGACCCGCAATATCACGGGTGTGTTCTAGTGTTGTATAACATATGTATAAACTGATGAATTGTCCTGTATTATTCAACTTACTTTATAGATCATGTAGATATTTGATAGATCTGGCATCAAATCTTTTTTTTTAAAAAGCAATAGTGAAAGAAGCCAGTACTGATACATAAACGTTTATGTGTGCACAAATAGTTCACAAAGATTGATCCAGAGAAAGCATACATGAACCATGCTTTTGGCCTCCCCCTTTTTAACTTTATATATAATATATATTTTTTGAAAGAGAAACTCATTCATGCACTATTTAGTTTAGTAAATATTATGCCTACACTTGTATACATAAATGTTTATACATGTATCCGACTGGTATAACACATAATGATGATTGATTGTTATTTTATGTCCAGTGGCAAATATCAATTGAATACACTATAACTTACAGTATTTGCCGGTATTTCCCAGTATTTGTCAGTATTTCCCAGTAAATACCGGTATTTACCACTGGCATGGTCAATACTAGTATACTAGTATTGACCGCTTTTTTGCCAACCTTGACTATAAGGTGTTAAGGTACATAACAGAATTGTACACAAGAGACCAAGTCAAAATATACTACATGTATCTGAATAAAGAACTTAAATTTCTGCAAATTCATCAGGTTCTCTTATTAAGTCTGATCTTAAGTTCACAAGGGCTGAACATACAAGAAGAATGTCTTCAAAGTTTTTCAAGGAGGACACTGGAACAGTACTACTTAGAATTTTGAAAACTTTAAGTCTACGAATCGCACGCTCCACATGAATTCTAACTCTTGCTATACGCCTGGTTGTTGTTAAATCCTCATTACTAAGTTGTGGTTTGCATTTTGTAAAGGCTGGAATATTTAGTTTGACTCTGAGTGGGAAAAGTAAATCATCAATTGTGAAACCCCTATTTGCCATTACCTCGTCTCCTGGCAAAAGATACTGACAAAAGCCACTTTTTTCTACTATGAATTTATCACTTGCCCTACCTCCAAAAGCCCGAGATATAAACATTATATGTCCATGAGGTGCAATGCCAACAAGATATTTTGCAGTATTATGTGACTTGTAGTTACTATAAGTCTCTGACCTACTCTTAAGATTTGTTGGTCTCTGTATAAATGTCTCAGCACAATCAATTATCACAGTTGTACGAGGATAATTTTCCCGAAAAGATTCGGGAATACAAGCTCGAATTGTTTCTCGTGGAAGCCAAACAACCAAGCCTTTAAGTTGTTCAGCAAGAACTGGCATCCAAGAATTAAATAATTTGCATGCCAAACTTTTTGAAATACCAAAGCGACGTCCTAAATCATCAAATATCAAATGAAGTTTTAACCTCATCAGTACAAGCAAAAGCTGATCTGCAATATCTAGTTGAAAATTGAATTGATTGTCTTCACGTAGTAATTCCACTAAAGTAAAAAAAACTTCCTTGGTTACACCAGTATATAATAAGGCGTCACTGTCAATCACAATGTTCGTATTTGCTGACATGGTCCCCCCTTCTATTTTACTCTAAACACCTTTCTCCTCAGTCAATAAAAGTTTTGTCTGAGTTGATGTTGTCTGAATGTCTGACCATTTTTCAGAATAAGGATGGTCGTTATAAATAAGATAGTCCGTCTCATCATACTGGGTAGATTTAGTAACAGTTTCAGGGAAAGCTACATTAAAACTACATGTAGCCTCGGGATACGTTTCATTGTCATCATTTACAGAAATGTCTAGAGCTTCAAAACCAGTAGAGTCCGACACATTATCGTCACCAGAATTATTCTCATAACTTAATTTTAGCTTTTTCACAGCCGTTTCACGACGTGCTAACTTGCGTCTGCCGGGTGTAACTTTACTGTCATAACCAAGTTTTAATTTTGGATACGGATTTCTTTTTGTCGGCGCACCATCAAGAAAATGTTGGCAAAGTTTTTCTGTTAATTGCTTTTATCCACTCGAGTTTTGTTAATTCGTCAGAAGGCATCATATGAAACTTGTATGGGATCAAACAAGGACAGTCATTGTGCAACTCGTTGTGTAATTCACACATTGATTTTTTCCACATCTGGAGTTTTCTACGATTATTTGTACAACTATTAACTGCACACGAATTGCCTCCACCTTTTTTATAACTTTCGGCGCTTTCCATAGTAAAATAAATTAATAAATGAAAGAAATATAAATGTAAACAGAAAATCGATAATGTTTTGATCAATGCACGTGCTTTATTTTTCACGGTTGTAATGGCTGACCGGTCACGTGAGAGGTCAATGGATGCGCCCACGTTTTCTAGGTCAGTTGTAGATAAACCCGTCTATATTCTTGTAAACTTTGATAGATAAAAGAAAACTTTGAAAGGGAAAAATGTTGATGAGGATGATATCTAGAATTACACTATTACTGAAATTGATAGTTTAATAACTCTATAGGTGACTTTCTAGAATATAATATTAAGACATACAAAACAAAACATGACTAATTATTAATCGACAAAGAAAAGTCAATTTATTATTTCCTGATTTGTGAGAAATTCTAACAGAGTTATATAGATCCATCCAATCAAAAAATCATATATTAAGATAACACAATTAACATGCACGAAAAAAAGTGTTATTGGTGAATCCAGGCCAAAAAGAGGGGGGCCTGGGTTGGAACTCCCCCATTTGTTTGACAATCAATGCTTTTGAATTTTGACATGGTTGGACTCCCCATTTATACTTAGTTGACATCCCCCTCCCTCTCCCCTTTTAAAATGGCTGGATCCATCCTGAGTGTGTGGTGTGTGATAAATAATTTGTCGGGAGATGACAGATTGTTAAAAACCATCTTTTAACAAATCTTGACTGAAAGATAAATACCTTAACAGGGGTGGAACTTTATTTCCATGTAAACTCTTTAAAAAAAATATACTTTTAGAACTGATTTAAAAGATTAAAAAATGTTGTGATTGCTAATCCCAATAATAGGACATTTGGTCACTTCAAAAAAATTTCTAGAATATTAGCTCATAGGCTTTGGTTTAGAAAGAAAATATTGAATAAAATCAAGGATTTGTAAGGATTCAAGGATTTGTATTTTGTCTAACTATACAAATCCTTAAAAAAATTAATAGTGATTGTCGATTTTTTTTTCAATTTTACACGGATTTAAATCTTGCTTGGTCCGAAATTGGTTCACATATTATAAATCTGATTTGAGTTATCTCCCTTGCGACCTCCAAATTTTGGAGTCTCCGAGGATGTCGAGGATCGGGTACACTCAGGATATGCCCCCTCCCGGGGGATACAAGCCGATACAATATGAAAAAATAATGCCTAAACCAGGAAATGGTACTATTAAAATGCTATGAATTTTAATGTAGTCATGGTGTATTCGTAGCTAGCCTTATCACACAGGAATAAATCATATTTTATTTTTTAATCGTCATTAATGACATTATTCAGTTATTGGTATTCTGATTCACTATTCAACGATGCATTTGTGATCAAAGATTAATCCAGGACCCCAGGATAGTCAATTAACATACATCTTTTCACAGATTTTTACCAGTAACTAAAATGACACAAACATTTGTCAAAATATAATACCAATACATATAAAATAGTCTCAGGGACCTTCACGGCCTATGCACTTTTGCACCATACATGTTTGCACCTCACAATATACCAGCCAATATCCGTTCGCACCCTACATGTTCAACCTGAATTTGATTTAGAAAATCATGATTGTTGATTTAAATTGCTTTGATGTTAATACTGCATGTAATTAGCTTTGTATGATTAAAACCTTGAAGATTTTAAATGAAAAACACAAAAGATAATTGTTTTAACAGCTTGGCCCCTTTTACCTGAAACAATCAGCACTAACCAAGACATTACGGATAAAAAAATATTTAAATGTTGTCATGGTTGTCAGAATCTCACTTACAGTCAGGGGTACTACTTGTACAAGTTATTTTTATTTACTTGAAGAAGTAATATTAATATACTTATATTAGTAAATTTTTATGATACTTTACCTTATACAAGTGAATTTTATTTACTTGTACAGGTAAAAAAAATATTGCCTGAGTTATGTCCCTTGAAAATTCAGATTATTTTTTTTACTTGTAGAAGTAAAAAAGTCATCCTATCTTGTCTTATTGAATTCTTATGATTTCTTTGCTCCAATAGAATTTTAAATTATCTTCCCTTTGCAGATGTCTTTATCAATTATTTAAGTGTAATTTCATGGACAATAAAAATCCCATTTGTCTGTTATCTTCAGAACACAGCTCATTTACAGATTCCAGATTCAATATTTTATTAGAGGCAAAAATTTTCATCTCAAAACTATATATGAATTTTGTGCGATTGTAAGAAAAGTTTACTTATACAAGTAAATTTTGAAAAATTTATGTGGAGATTATTTAAACATTATTTATTTATTAATATCGTGTATATTTTTTTTTACTTCTTCAAGTAAATAAAAACAACTTGTACAAGTAGTACCCCTGACTGACTTAATTTTAAAATACAGTTATAGCAATACACTTACCAAAACATGATTCTTTACTCAACAAAAAAAACAACAACAAAAAACCAGTATCTCTCAATGAATAATTTTTTTTAACAATACACAATCCAAAACATTATTTAGATTTATCCTACACACACACAAAGTTGTACTTTAACTTGTACATGTTCTTTAATTTATTTTAGCATTTTTAAAGTTAGCAGGATTGATTGGCTTCACTGGATTTGGAGTAATTTCCTATTATCAAACAAGAAAAATATGGAGGTATGGTTTAGAATTGATATTTATCACATAACAAATCTGCTTGATTATATGCCTGTTCATATTAATCTATTGAGCAAAGTTATTTTAACATTTATGGAAGTTTTAAGTATAGTGATCCACGAAACTCCAGTGAAATCATGGATTTGAAGTTTATTCATACATTCCTTTTATTTTTATGTTCTCAAAATCGTTGTATTCAAATAATTGTAATCATTTGTACCAAATTTAACTTGTGATTATTCTGCCTGTAATGGGCGTCTTTAATTGACAGTAAAATATATTTGATTTGATTTGATTTTATAGCAATTGACAGAATATTTCTTTTGACAAATTTTCTTGAGTTTAAAATAAACTTTCATTCTAATTCATAGTTATATTCAGCTTAAAGTATATTATAATTTATAAATTATAGAAGTTTAATGCTTGGATTCAGATTGGTCGATTATCAGATAAATGTGTCACAAATGACTACAGATATACTTTACTGTCTAACTGAGAGTTCCACAATCTTTCATTACCTAATTGAACCAATATCTTTTTCCATCACCAGTAGGATATACAGCTTTTTATGCCCTGTATATGGGCCTTATAGTTTCTGGTCTGTGCTTCTGTTTGTTTATCCTTCCGTCTGTCTGTCCCGCTTCAGGTTAAAGTTTTTGGTCAAGGTAGATTTTGATGAAGTCCAATCAGCAGTGATCAGTTTGAAATTTGTTCCTTTTGATATGATCTTTCTAATTTTAATGCAAAATTAGAGTTTTTACCCCATTGTCATGGTTCACTGAAAATAGAAAATGATAGTTCAGATGGCGCATCTGTGTACAATGGACACATTCTTGTTTAGTTCCTTTATTTCTATTCAATCTTTTTATAATAACATATTTTTGTAAAAAAGCTTGTAATTTGAAACAGATAAGTGAAAATTCTTAAGAAGGTTCTGTAAATCCAGACATTAATTATGTTTTCTGGTCTGTGTGTCCATCCATTTGTTAGTCTGTCCCTCCGTCTGTCCGTCAGTTCGTCCTGCTTTAGGTTTAAGTTTTTGGTCAAGGTAGTTATTGAGGAAGTTGAAGTTAAATCAACTTGAAACTTATTACACATGTTCCCTATGGTTTGATACATATACATGTACTTGTATGAAAAATTCCTGAAATCACAATAACAAATCTTGCATTTTTTATCATTCTTCAAAATTCCCAATAATTTCTGAATTTCTAAAATTGTGATGTTTGAAAATGTACACAGACAATCATAATTGGGTTGAAAGTTTAGGACCTCTTAAATTACCTAGTCTAAAACAATTATTGCAGTTTAAATATTTGAGCAGCAGGCCTTACAGCTTTTTGCATTAAGTTTGTGAGAACCAGTTCTTTTTGTCATTAAGTCAGTATTTAAACATAAATTTGAAAAAAGTAGTTTTTTTTTGTCGAGCCTGCATCTTTTGTTGCAGAAAGCTCGACAAAGGGATAGTGATCCAGCGGCGGCGGCAGCAGCGTTAGCCAACTTCTTAAAAGTTTCATATTTTAGAAGGTGGAAGACCTGGATGCTTCATGCTTTGTATATAGATGCCTCATGTGACGAAGTTTCCATCAGTCACATGTCCAATGTCCTTGACCTCATTTTCATGGGTCAGTGACCACTTGAAAAAAAAGTTCAGATTTTTTATAATGTTGAATTCTCTCCTATTATAAGTAATAGGATAATTATATTTGGTATGTGCGTACCTTGCATGGTCCTCATGCCTGTCAGACAGTTTTCACCTGACCTCGACCTCATTTCATGGATCAGTGAACAAGGTTAAGTTTTGGTGGTTAAGTCCATATCTCAGATACTATAAGCAATAGGGTTTGTATATTCGGTGTATGGAAGGACTGTAAGGTGTACATGTCCAACTGGCAGGTGTCATCTGACCTTGACCTCATTTTCATGGTTCAGTGGTTATAGTTAAGTTTTTGTGTTTTGGTCTGTTTTTCTCATATTTTATGCATTAAATCTACTATATTAGTTGTATGGAATGATTGTAAGGTGTACATGTCTAGCGGGCAGATGTCATCTGACCTTGACCTCATTTTCATGGTTCAGTGGTTATAGTTAAGTTTTTGTGTTTTGGTCTGTTTTTCTCATATTCTATGTAATAGGTCTACTATATTTGTTGTATGAAATAATTGTAAGGTGTACATGTCTAGCGCACAGATGTCATCTGACCTTGACCTTATTTTCATGGTTCAGTGGTCAAAGTTAAGTTTTTTAGTTTTGGTCTCTTTATCTAATACTATAAGCCATAGGTCAACTATATTTGGTGTATAGAAATATTTTATGAACTATATGTCAGTGGCGCAGGTTTTATTTGACCGTGACCTCAAATTTGACGGTTCATTACACAGTGTTAAAATTTTTGGTTTTTGTCTATTTTTATTAAACTATAAGTAAAAGGTCAACTATATTTGTTGTATGGAAGCATTGTTAGCTGTTCATGTCAACCTGGCATCTGTCCTTGACCTCATTTTCATGGTTCATTGGTCAGTGTTTAGTTATCTTTGTTAATGTTAAGTTCATGTGACAGTTGTGATAAAGCTTTATACTTAGGACTATCAATGCAATATCAATGATTAGTAAAGAAGGCGAGACATTCCAATGTGTGCACTCTTGTGACTACTTTTTGTCTCACTTGAGGGAGTCAAAAAGCAGGACATAGGTATGCTAGTTCTGGTTTCGATGGTGGCGGCAACAAAGTATTAGTTTGTGATTATGTCTAGTTTTAAACTTTATGGTGAACTACTAGTTGTAGGTCACAGATAAGTCAATGGTATTTGGTATGCATTTGTATTATGTATAAAGAGATATAGGAAGATGTGGTGTGAGTGCCAATGAGACAACTCTCCATCCAAATAACAATTTAAAAATTAAACCATTATAGGTTAAAGTACGGCCTTCAACACGGAGCCTTGGCTCACACCGAAGCCTTGGCACATCTCATTTCCAATGGAGATTGTTTAGCCAAGTACCTTCAGCAATGGTGATTGGTCCATGGACTCTTAATATTTGCAAAACTCACATGCTAAGGTGTACAGTGTAACTTGTGTTGCTATTTTAATTTCAACAGTTGTGTTATTGAAATTACAAAAAAGCAATACATATCTCTGTGATAACAGTTTATTTAATTCTTTCAGATTAAGAAGGGTGGAACAGAATGATGCTAGATTTGCTGTAGAACCACTCATTGCTGCAGAGAGACAAAGAAGGTATTTTGAAGTTAAAGATGAATGTTTTATTAACTATTCCTTACAAAATTTTATTCAAAATGTAGATAAAATTTCTGTAATGTGTAAAGTTGTCCATATTATGTACAAAGGAGATTGACCTTACATTTGTACTAACTGTACAAGGAAAATTTTTCGCACACGTTTCTTAGCTTCTGTGAAAAGGAATTATCAGTAATGCTCCAATATAATTAAGCATGGAAATGGGGAATGTGTCAAAGAGGCAACAACCCAACATAAGAGTAGAAAACAAACGAAAGGCTACCAATGGGTCTTCATATGACATTGACAAATATACAAATGTTATTTTCAGTACAATGATGCATTGGAGGAAAGTCAGAGATGAAGAGAATGAACTGATGAAAAATGTCCCACATTGGAAAACTGGTACCTTATATGGAGAACCAGTCTTTTACAATAAACTGGGCAGATTTGTGGAACCTAATTTTGCAGAATACTATGCTCATGTTAGTTCTAAAACAGCTGTTAGGCACAGAAATGAAGCACGCAGACATTAAATAAACAGATTATTAGTTTCTGAAATTATATGTATGAATGTAATTATAAATGTTTGTTAAATACAAAATGACATACTTTTATTTGATATTTATTTGATCCAAATCCAAACCCAAATGTTTAACAAAATGTTGACTTCTATATACATGTACTTCTATGGGAAGAGACCAATGCCATTGAGCCACAACTCCACTGACACCATACAAAGTCAGATATATTTGTGATAAGACATCATCATGTATAAATGTAGTGTTTGGTACTTCCTAAATTTGTCTTTAAAACATTTTTTTTTACCAGACAACACCCATTTTTTGAGAAAATATTCAGATTCTGTGACTGTTATTGGTCTGTTTATCATTCACTTTCGCACATGCTCAGTAAGTTCTGGGTTGAATCCCAATACCATGAATACTGGTAATCTTCTGCAAAGGTTTAAAAAAAACCCCTCTTTCCTGTGGGTTAGCAATAGTTTGCAGTATTATAGATTAATGACTGTTTATTTTATTGACCAATTAGAATTTTCAAAGTATCTGGAAATTAAATGAAGTGTTAACGTTCATATTAAGTTCTTTTGACGTGTCATTGTTGGCATGACACTGGTTATGTTCTTCTCATATATGTTATGATGGTATGATACTAAACCCCTAACGGGAAGGATTGTGCCTAATGTTCATATGATGAATTCATAATCTTTCAATCAGTTTAATTGAAGTCTGGAGCTGGCATGTCAGTTAACTGCTAGTAGTCTGGTGTTATTTATGTATTATGGTCATTTTGTTAATTTTCTTTGGTTACATCTTCTGACATTATACTCGAACATCTCTTGAACTGAATTTTAATGTGCGTATTGTTATACGTTTACTTTTCTACATTGGCTAGAGGGGAAGGGTTGAGATCTCACAAACATGTTTAACCACTCCACATTTTTGCGCCTGTCTCAAATCAGGAGCCTCTGACCTTTGTTAGTCTTGTATTATTTTAATTTTTGTTTCTTGTGTACAATTTGGAAATAAGTATGGCGTTTATTATCACTGAACTAGTATATATTTGTTTAGGGGCCAGCTGAAGGACGCCTCTGGGTGTGGGAATTTCTCGTTACATTGAAGACCTATTGGTGACCTTCTGCTGTTGTTTTTTCTATGGTCAGATTGTTGTCTCTTTGACACATTCCCCATTTCTATTCTCAATTTTAAAGAAAAAAGACACTCCATTGCACTATGTTGCAATTTTTGCAAATCTATAGCTTAATTGCCTCCCTTGAACAGATCCATTATTTCATTTTTGTCTCGCCTGCACAGAATGCAAAACATATTGATTACAATCTGGCTACAGATTAACAATTTGTACAAAGGTTTATATTTCAGAAGGTAGAAGATCTGGATGCCTCATACCTTGTATGCAGCTGCCATAGATCATAAACTATCTGTCTGTTATATAAAAATTACCATTATCCTCAACCTCATTTTCATGGTTCAGCAACTGTTGAAAAAAAGATTTTTTTTATATTCACTGTTATATAGCCTTAGCCGATTTGGCACAACTTTTTGATATTTTGGATCCTTAATGCTCTTCAACTTTGTACTTGTTTGGCTTTATACATATTTTAATATGAGTGTCACTGATGAGTATTATGTAGACAAAACGTGCGTCTGGCGTACTAAATTATAATCCTGGTAACTTTGATTACTATTTACACGACTGGGTCGATGCCATTGCTGGTGGACGTTTCGTCCCCGAGGGTATCACCAGCCCAGTAGTCAATACCTCGGTGTTGACATGAATATCAATAATGTGGTCATTTTTGTAAATTTCCTGTTTACTAAAATTTGAATTTTCGAAAAAAAATAAGGATTTTCTCATCCCAGGCATAGATTACCTTAATTAATAGCCGTATTCGGCACAACTTTTGGGAATTTTGGATCCTTAATGCTCTTCAACTTTGCAGTTGTTTGGCTTTATAACTATTTTGATATGAGCGTCACTGATGAGTCTTATGTAATCGGAACGCGCGTCTGGCGTATCAAACTATAATCCTAGTACATTTAATAACTATCTTATCGGAAATAAAAGCATATTATTCTAAAACCAGTTGTTTGCATGATAAAGGTTAAGTTCTCATATATTATATGATGATATGATACCAAACCCCAAACGGGAGGGAATAAGTTGATTTAATTGGGGTCTGGAGCTGATATGCCAGTAACTGCCAGTAGTCCTTTGTTGATTTATGTGTTATTGTCATTTTGCTATGTTTCTGTGTTGCCTATTCTGACATTGGACCCGGACTTCATTTATCTGAGTTTTGCTGGGATTATTGCAGTTTTTTTGTTTATTCTACATTGGTTAGAGGTAAAGGAAAGGGTTGAGAACTCACAAAACATGTTGAAACCCGACGCATTGTTGTGGATGTTCCAGGTAGGGAGCATCTGGCCTTGTTAGTCTTGTATATTATAAGTTCAATTATATGTTTGAGTTCAGTGTGCCGTCCACTTTCACTGAACTATTGCACACTTTTCTCAAGACCAGCTTGATGCTGCCTCCTGGTAAGGCTTTTTTCACTGTGTTTAAGACCCAGTGGTGGAAATCGGGGTTTTCCGCCTTTTGGTCGGGTTGTTAACTCTTGACACATTCCCCATTTCCATTCTCAATTTTATCGTCAATAACACTGGTCTTATTAAACTCAATGAGAAAAATATCCCCGCAGATATCACACAATAAAATTGTTTTTGTGCGTAAAGCAAAATATATAGACTGCTCAACAACGAAATAAAGTATTGACAACTCATGTGGAAACTCAACATATACGTCCACGGCACTTACCAAAGAGTAAATTTTGAGCAATAATTTATGAAATGGAATGTCAACCAAAGATGAAAACTTGATCTTCCATCACTTTGCTTGATACCTAAATCACATTGGTGTCCTTACGCACCACATTAGATTGCTCGAGCTATCGAGTGTCCCACGAAATAACATCAGTTTTATCAGGAGTTAAATCCGGGTTTCAAAGTTACCATGAGGGCATGCATCTACCTGATGTAGGGTTAGTGTAAATAGCAATAAAACCCGGTTTAAACCACCATTTCCTACGTTGAAAAAATGTCTGTTTTAAATCAGGAATACGAAAGTTGGTATTCACTCATTTGCCGATGATGTGTTCGAGCTTTTGAATGTGGACTTTGTACTTTCTGATAAGAATTTTCCTTGGTTGTCGATATTTTTGTTATTTTACATTTTATGAACAAATTTTATTTTCTACCCCTAACCTAGTATTCTACCTTAAATTTTCGACGGTAAAGATGATTTCCTATCAATAATTAAAGCAAAGTTTGTTGACCAAGTTAAAAAACAGCCGCATCTTTCTTGGCCGAGTTGAAATAAGGCTGCATTTGTTGACTTACATCTAGGGACGGTTAGGAACATGAAAGGTATTTTTCAGCTCTAATAAGAATATTTCCATTTACTAAGAATATAGCAAAATTACAACAGCGTACGAGGAAGATATGGAACCAATGTTTCGCAAAATTATAAAGTTGAAGTTATCGACTCGAAGGCATGTGGAGCAGGATCTGCGTACCCCTCCGGAGCACCTGAGTTTTTGGTGGGGTTCGTGTTGTTTATTCTTTAGTTTTCTATGTTTTGTCATGTGTACTATTGTTTGTCTGTCTTTTTCATTTTTAGCCATGGCGTTGTCAGTTTGTTTCAGATTTATAACTGTCCCTTTGGTATGTTTCGTCCCTCTTTGATAAACGTCTTTGCTACTTGGTTTTTTATTCGAGACTCACTGATGAGTCTGTTGTAGAGGGACGTGTGTCTGTCGCGAACTCAAAATTTCAATCCTGGTATTTATGAAGAGTTTATTCAATTGACTGTTATTGAATTTTTGAACCTGAGCTAACCACGTATATGGAACAATTATCGTAAACACAATTCTTTAGAGCGATTGATTTTGCCATTTTATTATAATTTGTTTTTGAAAATATTGCCCGGATTTCGGTGTTTTTTGTTATTTTACTTTTGCTGAACCTTCACACAAATCTTATTATGTTTAAAAGTTTTATTTGAATCTTTGTAATTTTAAAGAATGTAGCAGGGTTAAACATGTTTGGAATGCTCTATAACAACCTGGTATAACGACACAACACATGGAGCCGGAATTGCAAGAAGCACAAAAAAAAACCCAACTAACTAATAGAAAAAATAACACAAAACACAGATATAAAAAAATGTACATATTTAAATGAATCATTGTTATAAATCACAAATAAACATTAAAAAGAGCAAATAATGATACAATATAAAGGACTGTTTTATCATTTTAAAATATTATGTCAAAAACTACAACTTACAACAGCCCAGTACTTCTGTCTGGACATGCATAATCATTGAAATGGTCATATTTATAACTTAGCCGTTTACAAAACCTTGATTTTTTTTTAATACTAAGGCTTTTACACCTCAGGAATAGAGGGATATATTACCACAGCTGTATGTGACAATACATGTAGGAATTTGTGGTCTTCAATGCTCTTCAACTTCGTATTTGAATTGGTCTTTTTAACTATTTTTATTGAAGTGTCACCAATGAGTCTTTTGAAGATGAAACGCGCGTCTAGCGAAAATTAAAAAAATCAATTCTGGTATCTATGATGAGTTAATTTGCCTTTGGTATTAATAAATAGATAAATAAACTCTTTCATCAAACTTTAAAAAAATCACCATTGAAACGAAGTATATACCAATACACATTACATGTCTTAAATCACAAACACGAGGTTTCAAGGTACATTTGTTTACCTGTTAAAATGTTGCCATTAAAACTCACATTGTAATATAGGATTTTCTTTTTAAGCTTTAATATTTGAAGGTGTTAATAAAGGCAATTGTAGTATAGCTCGGTTCAATAGTCATAAATCGATTAAGCGAAAACAACTTTTGGGTTACACACTTAAATCGAGGGAATCCCTTAAACATGAAAAACCCGACAATGACGTATTGGAAAATTCGGAAGAAGTAACTCTGTGATATGTTTACTTCCGTAGTTTTTATGTTCTCAATGTAATGCTCTACTATACAAATTAAAATTCCCATAAAACTACTTAATGGTTCGTAGGTATCCGACAAAAGAATCCAATTAATACCTGTAATTACCTTTAAATGCTTGGACTATTTTTTAAATTATTAGTTGAATAAAACATTTATATGTATTCATTTGCCTTGTACCGACGTTGTAATGAGAGCACGTGCTATCACAATTTGTCATTTAGCTGACATGGGAAATGAGATATAAATTCGGTATGCCTTGCAAATTTGCGAAAACCAAAAAAATAAATGAAAAGATATCTACAAAGAAAACATACCTACATTAATCCATCATGTGTATCAGAATTTTGTTCAAGATGTCATGCTTTTTAAAAAGACTCTTAACCTGTTATCTGGACGATGTTATTGTATATAGGACATATTTAGGAAATAAACGTTTATATCTGTTAAAAAACATTATTTTTACACTACATCAAAAGAACCAAAGTCGAAGCTTTTGCCAAGCAAATTGGACTTCGTCCATCTCAACAGGCCATTGAATTAAAAGAACATCTTTCCAAATAGTCGAAAACTCAATTGGAATGGTGTCCAAAGGGATATCTCTTGTAATAACAACAATCTTCTGCAGATTTTTGGAAAACTTTTCATACTTAGCTCGCTCGATTTCAAAGCGAGTCCATTCATTTTTAACAATTGACGGTGTTACTAGAAATATAATGTGTCTGCATCTGTTAATAGACGTAGCTCTTTCACTAGCAATCGATTCGCCTACAATGAAATCTCTGTCTTCAAAGCACACTTTGAATCCCCATTCGTGCTCCACTTTCTCTTGCAATTCTTTTACAAAAGAAACGCAGTCATCTGAATATGAAATGTAAACGTCATAATCAAAATTCAGCTCAAGACCTTTCTCAGCAAATCTCCGAAAATTTCGAAAGAGAAAGAACATTATCCTCCATCTGAAATTGTATAATAGAGCAATGCAAAGCACACTCGATAAAACAGAAACCAATAATGAAATACCTATTTTGATCCAAACGGTATTATCGCAGTCAACGAAATAATGATGTAAGTCTTCAGCGACATTTGTTGTATAGTTGATACTTTTTCTTGAAGAAACCCAACAAGAGTAATTACCATTGTTATCTAACTCTACTTTAGTTGTCAAAATCCAACGGAGAAATTTCGTTGTGTCACACGAACAAATTAATGGATTATTACTAAGATATAATTTAAAAGATCCATGTTTATTATGCATGTTATCAATCCACACTCGTATATGCTTTCCAATTGTTGTTAATTGATTGTACGACAAATCAAGTTCATCTAGGCTTACAAATGTTGTAACAACCTCTGGAATAGTCTCAAGCAAATTATGAGATAGATTGAGGTGTTTTAGATTATGAAGTTGCCCGAGCGAATTGGCCTTGATTTTCCAGATATAATTATTCGATATATCCAAATTTATTATGTTCGGACAAAACCTTAATATTGTTGTATTAGTTTGTAAAACATTGATCAAGTTTGTTTCTCTCAAGATAAGTGTTTTTAGATGGATTAAAAAGGGTATTTTTGCATCTCCAATTGTTTTTACTGAACTTATACCCGACAAATCCAAATGATCCAAACTATTAAATCCTTCCATAGTTATACGTGGAAAGAAATCGGTTTCAAAGTAAGATATTTCAAGGTGACGAAGGAAGCTATTTTTTGCCTTTAATTCTAGAAAAGAACCTTCAGTCATCATATGAGTTATTCTAAAAAATTGAATTTGACTCGGAATTAACACTGTCATTGAATTATGCTGTCTTGCCCATTTACCTTGAACTTTTTCAACTCTTGTAACGTTATCCTTTGTTATTACGTTAAGGAAAGTCGGATTCTTGAATCCTAACGGGAAATATGAAAAATCTATTATTTTAATGTTGGTCATCTTGAAGGTAAACAAGACGAAATCAACTTCCCAGCTATCCACACTAAAACTATTAGCAGATATAATAACTGTTTCAAAGCACTCTGGACGTTGAAACAAAACTAACGATTTGTTTTTAACTAATATAATGTTATTTGCGGATAAGTCCATTGTTTTAATACAGATTGTATATGTATATTTCATCATCTCTGGTGTAAGAATAACTGGATCAATTCTATGTTTTGAATCTGGACGAGTTATTCCGCGAAAAAGAAGTGCGTCCATTGATTTATTCTGAAATGGACGAAGAATGTTTAGGGCCTGTGCTAAGTGAATATTGCTGTTAGTGAGATTTAGCACACTAAGATGTGGAAACGGAATTAAAACGCCACCTTCAATGACAACAAACTCTCTACAAGTTGTCATGTGGAATTCTCGTATATTTACCGGCAATTCTGAAAATGTTTCATTGTAGAGATGGTTTACGTTGCAATAATCAAGTTTCAATACTTGTAAATTGTGCAGTTTCTTGAACTGCTGTCCAAACGTTGCATTAAACACAAGATCGATGCTCAGCTCACGCAAGTTACTGAGTCCGCTGACGGGAATTTTATATGGATTGTAGTCTCGAGATTTCATATTTCTACTGATGTCTAAAACAGATAAATTATTTAGCGGCTCAAACACTCCTTGAGGATACGATTCAGACACATTTAGATAATTTCTAGACAAAGACAAATGTCTCAATAATGATAAGCTACTGAAAGCCGTAGTATGTAACCATCTGATATCATTGTTATCAATTAGTAGGTATTCTAGATACTTATATCTACGAAACCCGCTGGCATCCAGACGTGTCAGTCTATTATAACTTAAATCTAATTTCTTTATATCAGGTGGTAAATTCGTCGGAATCGATGTAAATCCTTGATGTTTACACGAAGCCTCTTTATAGCCCAACATATTTAGTGTGATATTGCATTTTGCAAACACAGTTCTATATGGAAACAGACATGTAATACACACAACTATGAACTTCCACATATTATCCATTCACTAGTTAATGCGAAATATATTCAATGCTTAAATACCTTATGTTAAATATTTAATTATTGCACAGACCAATGCTGTCATGGTCGAAAAAAGGTGCAATGATTTAAAGGTTAAAGCCACTCAAGTGTTTAAAATTGTGATTATTTACATATTATGATCACAATAACCTGTTTAAAAGTAACTGAATACTGATACCACTTTCAACACGAATGACAAAACATTAAATATATACACACCGGGGTATCTTTTGTTTTCACAGGTAGTAATGCCGTCATACCGAGAAGAGATAATATAGTGACGTTGTTATGAAATAGAGTAGTATGATAGTGTTTTTTTGTAAAAGTCATATCAGACTTCAAATTGAAAAAAAGAAAAGATTTGAATATGTTTTATATAATTGAATAGCTGTTTTACAACAAAACAAATGTACGTGAATTTTCTTGTTAAAAAATCTTTAATTATCAAAATCGTCATAAATATACTGCTATCATGTGTTCATCGCCGATATATTCTCGTATGCAGTGACCTGAACTATGAAACATTCTACATAACTAATGAACACATTTTGTTTTGCATTGACCTATGTAGGTTCGCACTTTGTAAATACAGCTGTTTAACAAACCACACCTCTTTTGGGAGATATATTATATTCATAGATATTTGGTTTTGTTTATGTACTGGGTTCCAGATATGATCTATTTATGTCATCCAATAGAGACATAACTTGGGATCGTAACCAATATAGATACACATGGTAGCGGCGCAAAATGAATTTTGATGAAGACCTAAAGTGAAGGAGACGTGGTTAATAATTTAAGTTTCAGTTTTAAATCTTAGACGTTTCGGGCATTTTAATGTTAAAAATACGCAACACAGTCCTGTATGTTTTGATCTATGAATGAAATCGTAGTGCATATCAACTTTCCATTCTGGGATAAATATGCTTTTTTTTTTACGAAACATCAAAGTAAATGTGGAAAAGTTTTAGCCGTAAAGGGATTTCTAATAGAAAATTGCATTGTCTAATTAACAAATGTGAAAATTGGGCGTCTTCACGAATGTTATCTCGAAATTGCAAAATAAAATCGGCATACATTAGTTGGTGATAGCGAAATAAGTAATGGTCAGTTCACCTGGAAACTCAACATGGACGCCCACGACACTAACCAAAGAGGAAGTTTGATACGTCCAATTTCCTTTTAATATTTACACTAAAAATGACTAACTCTATCTTCCATCATTTTATCTGGTAGCCGAATCCAGGATAGACCATTCACACACCGTTATATTGCTTTGTTTGTCAAATCGTTCAATTCAATGTGTGGTATATAGTCAGGTTTCAGAGTTGGTATGAACCAATTAAACTACATTAGTAAGGGGGGGAGGGGTGTCAAAGGGCAACTAAAATGTGGATACTTAAAAATCGAAAGATCTGTTGGGGTATATTGATAACCTCAGTCTATTTACCATTGGAAAAACATAAGAAGAAAATATTGCCTTCACTACAAGTACGTTAGTATACCCAATTTAAACTTAAAATCTGTGCAAAACTTTGTTTCATAAAACAAAATGGTCAAAGTAGTTACACACATATAGTTTAAGGAAAGGATAAAACATCATTTGTAAAAACGAAGACACTCTGATTCAAATAACTGATTTTGTGAAACTATAGCATTATCGAGATGCTTTGTGTTTTACACAACATATTTGGGACGTTTTGATGAAGTGTTTGTTTTGATATATTTTTAGCTTTTTAGCTTTATCCTGTAAATAAAGATAATGTCCTATTATTATGAAATACAAAGTCATGTGACTTAAGTTGTGAGTGACTATGATGACATTATATGAATAGAATATGTCCTTTATGCCAAAAAGAGTTGGAAGATGAATTCCATTTTTTCATAACATGTTCAGAAATTAATAAAACTAGGATCAAAATGTTCGATGAAATTTCTAATATTGTCCCTTGTTTTAATTCCATGAGTGAAGAAAACAAATTTGATTTTATATTTTCCTGCGAAGAATGTGATATTTTACTTATCATTGTTAACTACATAAGTGAAATGTATAATGAGAGAAACAATTATAATGTCAATATATGAACTGTGTAATGTATATTATAACATATTTTTTGATACATAAGCGTAATATTTTAATTGATAACTTTAAGGTTCATCATAACCTTTTTGCTAAAATGGCCGTATTTACACTCCAAATTTTACTCTGAGTACAGACTAACCTATACACCTGCAACAGTTTTAAGGGATGGCAGGAACTAGATATCTAAATTTTAAATGCATTTTATGTTTCAGAAAATTATAAACTTTTCTAGATTTTGCTATCCATTTTTTTTCGTTCCTGCAGAAGGTGCAAAAATTAACTAAGTAGTGAAAACGATTGAGAAGCTCCCCTCATATAATCAATGTTGTGAGTAGTATTGATTTAAATGGACAATAGATGGACAATAGACACCTGTAAACAATAGGTGTTTTAACAGGTTTAAACTGTGTAGCTGAGTGGACCGTATCAAATGAAACTCGGGTGTTTGTTTATTTTGATATCTTTTGCAGACTGGAGAAAAATGCACATCAAAATGCAGGTAAGTTTTTAATTTTCTGAAACGTAGACTTCATATAACTTTTATATATCTAGTTCCTGCCATGCCTTAAAACTTTCCTGGATGTACCAGTTTGTCTGTACTCATAGTAATTTTTGAGGTGTAAACACGGCCATATTTTTCAATTCCTTATGATGAACCTTAAAGAGGAGGCATGCTGTCAAAAAAAGTTTTATAATTAATACTTTTAATCTATGTTTTTGTTTTTCTTTCAATGCTACATGTTTGTAGTGTTTAATGACTATCGTTTTGTAATTTTAATATGCCTGTCTGTTTGTTTGTTTTTGTTGTGTATTTTAGTAACAATCCTATTGTTTGGATTTCAAACTAATAAATATCTTATTCTTATTCTTATTCTTATAATCTTGCGCCGAACATGAAATACTAGATACCAAAGTTACATCTGCCTCATATCATGACTAACTACTATGGTTGGTTGCGTAAGGATGATTTCAGCTTTCAATTTATTCAATTTATTTGTCTATGTAACTTCATTACATTAGGGCCTGTATATGGAGTATTCATCTCCTAGTTGATACAATATTTCAAAACTTGTGTTTCTTATCATGATGTTTACCACTCACAACAAAGCTATTGTACCAATGATTCAAATTTGAAAAGTTAAAGACGGACGCTATCACAGGTTAGTTGACTGTTAATGAATATCTATGTCACAGATGATCAGTAATATGTTCCTATTGTTGTAACCACTATCCGTATTTTATCTTGATAGTGACATCAAGAGAATTATCGTCAGCATGAGCAACACCATGAGTTCAACAGACGTACCATCCATTGCATACCCTTTCGGTGCACATGGCATCACACTGGATTTTTTGTCGTGTTGGTGTTGATCAAATATAGTTTTTTCAGTATATTTTTTAGGTAATGAATGTGGAATCGTTTGACTCTTAATCGTTTTTCGTATTTTCGGTGGTTCTTTCAGCTTTTCTGAAACTGACGAGTTTTGAATATACACTTGCTAATTATTTATTTTTTATTTGAGTTGAAAACTCAAAAGCATTAAAGCATCATTTTCTTATTCTAATGTATTTTCAAAAGCCTTTTTGAGTTGTATCAGCCTTAATTAAAAAAGAACAACGTCAGGTACACATATTTTATTCATTAGGGCCATTTATTATTAGTATAACAATTTAGAATACAATTCTACCAAATTTGAAATCCCGCGCATCAAATTCAAATTATTACTTGTGTCGTTTGGTTTGGTAAAAAAAATATGCAAGTAACTTCCTCATTCATATTTTTAAACACAGATCATGGACTTTCCAAGATATAATACTACAAACAATAGCTTGACAAAATTCCCGTTTGAGCTTTTGAATGTATATCAAACATGGAAAAACCCGTCCAATGACGTAGTGGTAGGTTTAATAGAAATCAGGGTTCAGTATTTAAAGTGTACTTAACATTTTTTGAATCCTCATTATATATATGATAAAGTTCAAACATAAACTCATACAAAATGATATGGTTTTTAATACTGTACACCAGACATGCGTTTTTAAACCATTATTTTCTTTTATTCTTCTTTAGTTTTATGATTCCGACATATCCTTTCCTATAGGTAAATTATCACTTCTAATACAATATCTTTCAAAGTCGTGTGATTTAAAGATCTCCGTAACCTGTTGGCAGCTATTGTTCGATTTATAACTACATGTACCCTTCATGACAGACTCTAATCGTTAGATATATAAATATCTTTATTTACCGACCATTCAATTTGATACTACTTATATTCAATTGGTTTCCGTTTTTTCGTACATATTCTAAGTATTTTTTTTCAGTGCTTTACAACAAGCGGTTGGTCATCCATATTATTTAACACAGCATAATCAGAGGAATAGTGAACAACGCTCTAGTTACATTTTTAACTAACATCTAATTTTAATAACAGTGCTCTAGCAATTAAATCAAATGGAACCAATGAGGATTACAAAAGTAGGTAATAAATCATTTCTTTTTTAACTTTTAAACATTCGGTTAAATGTATTTGTACGATCAATTACGATCCAACCATATTATTAGTTACATAGTGTGCTAGTGACCTAATACGGTATATACGGTCACTGATGAGTCTTATGTAGACGACACGCGCGTCTGGCGTACTAAATTATAATCCTGGTACCTTTGATAACTATATGTAGCTTCGCTCTCATCCCATATGGAATTTACTGACCCCATATATACCGTATTACGTCACTATCACACTTTGTAACGAATTTATCTTGCAGACTATCTTAACGTGTACAATGTAGTCTTGTGATCTATCAAAATACTGTTAACATTAAGAAAGTAAGTCCATTGATCCGACAAAAACAACAGCCAACGATAACAACATGTTAGGTTTAAATCTGTTTAATGAATTTAATTCAACCTTAATCATCAATTTATTCATTTGTTGAAACCTTTAAGATTTTTATCTCAGTTCCGTTTTGTTTTTATAAAGGGACGTAACACGACTATTAACTGTGTATGAAGTAAGCCCTGCCTCCCTACTACCTAATATGGAATGTAAAGGAACGTAACTCCACTACTAACCGTGTATGAAATAAGCCCCGCCTCCCTAATAACTTAATAGCAAATATACGTGGTCTTCACGCGGATGCTTTTAACCAATCACATTCCTAGACATGTATATAGGAGGTAAGATAATTGAAAACTATTCTAACATTCTTTGAATTATTCCCATACATTTAACATATCATATAAAACACAACAAAGGAGTTTAGATAAAGGACAGTCAAGATCTTTTTTGAACATTTTGGTATGAGACACATTTTGCACTTTACCATCTTTAAAAAATAAATACGAAAAGCATACAATTCCGACAATAAAATTGAGAATGGAAATGGGGAATCTACCAAAGAGACAACAACCCGATCATAGAGCAGACAACAGCAGAAGGTTACCAACAGGTCTTCAATGCAACACGAAATTACGGCACCCGGAGGCGTCCTTCAGCTGGCCCCTAAACAAATATATACTAGTTCAGTGATAATGAACGCCATACTAAACTCCAAATTGTACAAAAGAAACTAAAAGTTAAAATAGTACCGGAATAACCAAGGCCAGAGGCTCCTGACTTGGGACAGGCGCAAAAATGCGGCGGGGTTAAACATGTTTGTGATATCTCAACGCTCCCCCTATACATCTGTCCAATGCAAATATCTGCATTAACTATTTTCTCTTTATTTTTTATACAAAGTATGTGGTTATGCATAAGCATTAAAATGTTCATGCATTACATGACTTTCGAGTTATTTTAGTTTCAAAATTGGATGATTTATATAAAAACACAATTTGTTTTTTTTTAATTTCCGGAATTAATACCAGCTATAACTTTCAAACAAAAAGAGATATTTCACCCCTTTTTGGCAACGTGTTCTATACTTTGAAGGCCTTTTAGTTAGTCCCTGAATTAAAGTTGGACTGCGATAAAAAAAAAAATGTATTATATACTAATTTATGCGTTCATCGTGTAGAACGCAACATGCGGGATATCGGCTATGCTCGACACGGGGTGGCGATTTGAAGTGGAGAAAAACTACTAAGAAAAAATAAAGTATCAAAGTTTCTTTTTAGACATTTGTTAGAAACAAATAATGTATTGCACGGAAGGAAATGAATCATTATATATTTCCTGCAAGCAGACGCAGAAATTTTCAGTGCTCTCAAACACCTCTCTCTAGTTTTTCCTGTTGAAGATTTTAACGCTTCGTATACAAGTTTCAGGGTAAAAAAAACCTTTTTCTACATTTGAAAATGCCTGTACCAAGTCAGGAATATGACAGTACTTGTCCATTCGTTTTTGATGCGTTTTGTTATTTGATTTTGCCATCTGATTATGGACTTTCCAAATTGATTTTCCCCTGAGTTCAGTATTTTTGTGATTTTACTTTTTTTTACGATTTTTTCCTGGTAAAAATAAATTTTGACAAAAGAAAAACAGTATAATTTTTATATTATTATTTTTCTTCTTTCAAGTTACTTGGTCTAAAATAAGAGAATTTCCTTTCACCTCTTATGTATTTATTCTGGATACAAGTATTGCATTTATGAGTTAGAAAGACAGTTTACTTAAACATTGTACTTGTTTACAAATAATAAATTAACTGTTTTAGCGATTATTCAAGCTCGTGAATATAACATGCATGTTAATGTTTCTAATATGTAATAACTACTTCTCTGAAGTTTAAAGAATTACACATCAGACAACATTGACAAAATAATAGTTTATTGAAAAAATATTTGATTTTCTATTTAATACTCGTCAGTTTAAAATGCTTAAAGTGAAATTCGTCAGACAATGAGAACTAATTCAGTTATTTTTGGTAAAAAAAACGACATGTGTTTTATAACTAGGGTTGTTGTTCTCTTTGATACAGTAGCCAGCCTAAACAAATTGAAACAAATATCTTTATAATATTCAAAATATATGTGAAGATAAAGAATGTACTAGTAGTCATTATAATAAAATAGAGAATGGAAGTACTGTGGTTTCATTGATATTCGTTGGATACCAATTTTCGTGGATTTCATGGGTACAGGAGAACCACGAATTCAAATGTTCCTCGAATAACAAATTTTGTAAAGGACTGTAAACAGACTTTGCTTAAATCACGAAATTAAAAGATGCATGATAATCAGTTGCTATTATAAGTTGCATATTTGTTTTTTCTCGATCCACGAAAATTGGTTCCCACGAAAATAAATGAATCTACAATAATAATAATAATACTTTATTCCGAAAGCAATACAGCTTATAGGATACATATACACAATTTTACACCAATATAAGAATTTCACAAGAGATATATAATATGTATAAAAATAAATAGTCATTATGTATGTGTGATGCAGCATGCTTTTACACTGATTTGCTGTGTCTGATTTGCTGTGTTTGATATTTAAGTTGTAGTTTCTTCATGTTATATTAGGATTGAATACTTAGTTACTTAAAAAGAATATTTATATCTTATAAAAAAGTCCCTTTCTGTTGTTGTGGTTTCATATTATTTGTGCATTGTTATGATCTGGATCATGAATGAGAAAATGCTGTAGAATGTCAAATGAATATATTCTACGAACTGTTTTGCTTTCAAATAAAGTTATTATCATAATGAAATATTCAACACCGTTGACTGCTGAAATATACCATTATGATTTATTGTTTATTAAATGCACGACATTTGAGCTGTGGTGGTTATTTGTCTAATTCACAATCATAACTCATCTCCTCATTTTAGATGATCAAATGTTATAGTTTTCAGGTGTGTGGTAGATAGCTTTTTTGTCTTGTACCGACATACATTTAGTTAAAGATATCTCTACTTTCAACACTACTGTGCTATTTCGTGGCCGTCAGTTTTAATGACGGAGGAAGCCAGAGTGCCCAGAAAACCACCAGTCTACGGTAAGAAAATTAACAATCCTAAGCAAGGAGTCGAGTTTACCTGTCCCGTGCGGGGTTCGAAATCACAACCTCTGTGTTGGTTGACTATTGATATAGTAGTTCTAAAAACAAACTAAAAAAAACTATATAAAAAAAAATCTATCTTTATTTATGGACAGAAAAAAATAAATGAGAAAAACCATCCGTCTGCTCTCCAGAAATCAAATTATTTTTTTTATCTTTTGTAGGTGTAATATCGCCAATTCCATTAATATTCCACAATTTTCCTCTATCATTTTCACAGCTCTTATAATATTGTAAAGGAAGTATAACTTCTTGGAAACCAGCTAAATCATGACAACATTATCTTTGCAGATTTGCAACCAATGTTTGTTTTTAATGCTCTTTAACTTTTGTATTTGAAGTGCACTTAAAATGTTTTACTAAAGCGCCTCTGATACGAAACTCGCCTCTGACTTACGGCAGCATCATTGTAAATATAAGGAATTTGGTGAGACTGTCATCAAAGTGAGAGGTTAAGCGCTATAAAACCAGATTTAATCCACCATTTTCTACATTTGAAAATGCCTGTTCCAAGTCAGGAATATGACAGTTCTTGTCCATTCGTTTTTAATGCTCTTTAACTTTGTATTTGAAGTGCACTTAAAATGTTTTACTAAAGCGCCTCTGATACGAAACTCGCCTCTGACTTACGGCAGCATCATTGTAAATATAAGGAATTTGGTGAGACTGTCATCAAAGTGAGAGGTTAAGCGCTATAAAACCAGATTTAATCCACCATTTTCTACATTTGAAAATGCCTGTTCCAAGTCAGGAATATGACAGTTCTTGTCCATTCGTTTTTGATGTGTTTTGTCATTTGATTTTGCCATGTGCTTATTGAATTTCCGATTAGATTTTCCTCTGAGTTCAGTATTTTTGTGATTTTACCCTAATGATTTTTCGTAGGATATTCTTGAATTCAACTTCCACTATAAAAGTAATAAAGTATGTTATTTTTAAGCATCTAAAGTCCAATTGGATTTGTCTCATTGACAATCAAACCACATCTCCTCATTTTATATGATCAAATTTTTAACTTCAGTTCAACGAGGAATATCTTGCTAACATGATCTTAATATATGCTAATTTTTAAACATTTTTTGTTTCAAATGGCTTTCAACTTCTTAATTGATGTGAACTTAAAACTGGTTTAATCCATCGCTACTGATACAAAACTCGCTTCTGGTTTTCAAAATTTTAAGATTTAATCAAGTTTTGAATGATGTTCTGAAAGTCACCTACTACTGTAAAAAATAAAGTAATGGTTTTTTTAAGCATCTAAAGTCCAATTTGTAAGAATTTAATTTATAGCATAGTTAATTATTATAGTTACGGATCGTCCATTTGAAAATAGCGTTATTTTCTGTAGTTGAAATGTTGAAACCGAAAGATTGAAACTTATGTAACAAACATTTAAACTTGTAAATAAAACAATACCAAAAGAGGGACGAAAGATACCAAAGGGACAGTCAAAAACAAATTATATCACAGCTACTCCCCTTATTGGAGAACATCATTTTGTTTTCAAACTGAAACCGAAAGATTGAAACTTATGTAACAAACATTTAAACTTGTAAATAAAACAATACCAAAAGAGGGACGAAAGATACCAAAGGGACAGTCAAAAACAAATTATATCACAGCTACTCCCCTTATTGGAGAACATCATTTTGTTTTCAAACTATTGTACGGTATTAATGTCAATGAATGTTATACTTTTAAAATATGTATTTATTGCCATAAACAGTCCGTTACTATGAATGATTTTATTTTTTTCTCTTTTATAATTCTGTATTGCTTTTATATAATTACAAGTTGAACCCTAAATATTAATGTGCTGTAAAAAATGATGAATGTATATATTCTATGATACGAAATATTTATGAACAAAGATATTATTATATATTGATCAATATTTTGTTTTAATTGACATTTGGGATTATACAAGATTATAATTTTTTCAAATGATATTGTTTTCACTGTCATTTCTGTATGATTTACAATCACTGGGTCGATGCCACTGCTGATGGATTTTAATACCCCGAGGGTATCCACTGTGATGACTTCAGTTACTTAGTATCATTGATATGTTCAATTATAAATTGACTATTAACAAACTTTGAACTTTTCTACCTCAGGAATAGGGTACCTTAGCTGTATTTTTCAAACTTGTAGGATCTTTTGGTCCTCAATGGTCTTCAGTTTCGTACTTTATTGGCCTTTTAAACTATTTTTGATTCGAGCGTCACTGATAAGTCTTTTGTAGACGAAATGGGCGACTGGTATAAACAAAACATCTCAATCTTGGTATCAATTATGAGTATATCTACAAACAGCTTTGTATTAGATAAAGGCAACAGTAGTATACCGCTGTTCAAAACTCATAAATCCAGGGACAAAAACCAAAATCGGGGTATCAAACTAAAACTGAGGGAAACGCATTAAATATAAGAGGAGAACAACGACACACCATTTAAATTAAGCCGGGGGATACATTCTATTATTGAGTATACGGGGATGTGCCAAAAAGATGGGTAATAATTTTCTGAGATTTTATAAAGCAATTACTTTTCTTTTTTAAAATGACATTCTATATCAAAATGCGTTTACGTTTGATACCTGTATATTGATTGGGGGCATGATCTACATATCATATGTAAATACGCTATTGGAAATCTCACATATATGATCACCAACCGATGTCAATTCATATGCATATGTCTGTAAAAACTTATGGGTAGCTTTGTTTATAAATTATTAGTGAAGATATAGATTTAGTTGACGCATATTTTGAATATTGCATATGGGTATAGATGCGTGCTTTCTTAAATATCTATATCACTATATTTACTGAATTTCAGGGAATGCTATATAGAAATCAGTACGTTTTTTAGGCAAACATGGAACATTCCTATAAAAAAGTCAACGTAACCTCCGGGAGCATTATGATATCTATAGGAAAGCGACTTTAAGAATGCACAGGTGCACGTAAAAAGGACGTTGTAAAGGTAAAAATTTCAAAGTAGCGATAAATCAGTCAACACTTCAAGGTGTCTCTTAAACGTTATAGTGGTTCGAACTGAAATATATATTAGTTTTCATATAAAATGGATAAAGAAAATCAAAAGTAGCTGCTCTTTAGATTTGCATTAATGGGATCCAGACGCATCGCATGCCATGTGGTCTGGAGACATGCATCATACTCATATCTAGGTGAAAAGACAAATTGTAAAAGTAATTCGGTTCTTTTGACAAATTTTATGCTAATTGAATTTATATTTGTTTTAAAATTACAATTCGATAAGTTTGCATTAAATAAATTGGTGCCTTTATGTCGATAATTAATACAACGAATATGTCGTAATAATATTATAAAGTGTTTTATTTGATAAAAACGTAAACTGATAATATGAGACAATGTCTTATAAGCCTTGAATTTTCGTAACAACTATATAAAAAGGGATTGTGCTGCAATACACTCAGTTGTATGAAAACAATTATTGCAATAATGATCCGCATGTTGTACATGAACAATGGTTTAGCTTGAATGCACAATTTTCCTTTGTCTGCATACCTTAAACGATGCAAAAAGAAACTTGAAAAGGAAAACTATTGGAATAACAAAAGTAATGAAAAAAGGTTTACACGTACAAAGGTTATGCATGGTTCACTATCCATTCGGTCGACGCTAGTACCATAATACCTTATCAAAAGAACCAAAGTCGAAGCTTTTGCCAAGCCATTTGAACATCTTCCTTCTCACTCGGCCATTGAATTAAAAGTACATCTTTCCAAATAGTCGAAAACTCCATCGGAACAGTGTCCAAAGGGATATCTCTTGTAATAACAACAATCTTCTGCAGATTTTTAGAAAACTTTTCATACTTTGCGCGCTCAATTTCAAATCGAGTCCATTCATTTTTTACAATTGACGGCGTTACTAGAAATATGATGTGTCTACATCTATTTATTGACGTGGCTCTTTCATTAGCAATTGATTCGCCTACAATGAAATCTCTATCTTCAAAGCAAACTTTGAACCCCCAGTCGTTCTCTACTTTCTCTTGCAAATCTTTCACGAAAGAAACACAGTCATCTGAATATGAAACATAAACGTCATAATCAAAATTCAGCTCAAGACCTTTCTCGGCAAATCTCCGGAAATTTCGGAAGAAAAAAAACATTATCCTCCATCTGAAATTGTATAATATAGCAGAACAAAGCACACTCGATAGAACAGAAACCAATAATGAAATGCCTACTTTTATCCAGACAGTAGTATCACAGTCAACGAAATAAGGATGAAAGTCTTCAGCGACAGTTCTTGTATAGTTGATACTGTTTCTCGAAGAAACCCAACACGAGTAATTACCATTGTTATCTAACGTTACGTCAGTTGTCAAAATCCAACGTAGAAGTGTAATCGATTCACATGAACATATAAACGGGTTAGTATTTAGATGTAATTGAAAGGTTCCATGTTCTTTGTGCTGGGAAGATATCCAATCTAGTATATTCTTTCCAATTGTTGTTAATTGATTATGCGATAAATCGAGTTCGACAATGCTATAAAACGTAGTTACAACATCTGGAACAGTCTCAAACAAATTATGCGATAGATTGAGCCGTTTAAGATTATGAAGTTGTCCAAACGATTTTGTTTCGATTTTCCAGATATAATTATATGATATATCCAAATTCATTATATTTGGACAAAAACTGAATATTGATGAATTAGTTTGTAAAACATTGAACAAGTTTGTTTCTTTCAAGATAATTGTTTTCAGATGAATGAACGTCGGAATTTTTCTGTCTCCAATAGTTAATACAGAACTGATTCCTGATAAATCCAAATACTCCAAACTATTAGATCCTTCAAAAGTCAAAAGTGGGAATATATTTGTTTCGAAGTAAGATATTTCAAGGTGACGAAGGGAGCTGTTTATGGTTTTTATTTCCCGAAAGGCATTTTTAGCCATAAGATGCGTTATTCTCAAAAATAGGATTTGACTCGGAACTGTCACTGCAATTGGTATAACCCTTCTCCCCCATTTTCCTTTCACTTGTTCAACACTTGTATAGTTGTCTTTCGTTACTACGTCAAGGAAAATTGGATTTTTGAAACGTAAAGGAAAATATGAAAAATCGATTATTTTAATGTTAGTCATCGTGTATACAAATTTAAAGAAATAACCAGCCCAGTTATCCAAACTAAATCTATTAGCAGATAACATAACGTTTTCAAAGCACTCTGGATGTTTAAACAGGACTAACGATTTGTTTTTAACTAATATAATGTCATTGTCAGAGAGGTCTAATGTTTTTATACAAATAGTTGATATATAACTCATCATCTCCGGTGTAAGAATAACCGAATCTAAGCCTTGTTTAGACTCAGCATGAGATATTCCGCGAAACAGCAGCGCATCCATTGATTTTTTCTGGAACGGGTGTAATATGTTTAGGGCCTGTGCTAAGTGAATATTGCTGTTAGTAAGATTGAGCAATTTTAGACGTGGAAATGGAACTAAAACACCACTTTCAATGACAACAAAGTCTTTACACGTTGTCATGTGGAATTCCCGTATATTTACCGGCATTTCTGAAAATGTGTTATTGTATAAATGGGTAACGTGACAATAATCAAGTTTCAATACTTGTAAATTGTGCAGTTTCTTAAACTGATGTCCAAACGTTGCATTTAAAACTAGATCGATGCTCAGCTCACGCAAGTTACTAAGTCTGCCGACGGGAATTTTGTACGGGTTATAATTTATAGTTTTCATATTTCTACTTATGTCTAAAACTGATAAACTCTGTAGAGATTCAAATACTTCATGGTGATACGACTGAGAAACAGACAGATTATTTCTAGACAAAGACAAATGCTTCAATAGTGATAATCCATGAAAGGCCTTATGATGCAACATGTTGATTGAGTTATGATCAATTATGATATCTTCTAGATACTTATATCTATAAAATCCGTTGGAATCCAGCCTGCTCAATCTATTAAAACTTAAATCCAATTTCATTATATCGGGTGGTAAATTTGTTGGAACCGATGTAAGTCCTTGGTATCTACATAAAGCCGCCTTATGGCCGAACAAATTAAGAGTAATATTGCATTTTGCAAACACAGTTATATATGGACAAACACATGTAAAACACAAAACCATGAAGGTGAACATATCATCCATTTATCAAAAAATACGATAAAAATTATAATCCAAAGTTAAAATACTTCCTAGTATGAATATAAAGGTTCTTACTACACAATAATTTTGGCCACTAAATTAGACTCAACTAAAATATGCATTTTGCCGTGCAGACAGACTGGAGCCAGCATTTAATAAAATTTGCAATTCAGTACAATACAATAATCTCATATATACATATGCATACATCATATATAATAGTATTTATACTAAGTAATTTAACACAAAACTTTGTGAACCAAAAAATATACTTCCGGCAACAATAGTAATAAATATCTATTAACTTCCAATAACATTCAAATGATAAATATCGTATTATGAATACCCGTCATAAACAGACACTCGCCGCCCAGGAAAAAACAACTTAAAAAGTTTGGAAACCTGCGCACGGAGCAATGCAAGAACCGTTTCTGGGTAATGATGCCGTACTCCATCATGATCATGATTATATAAAAACACAATTTTTTATTCAAAAAAGGAAGTTTTAACTATACGATGTCTACGGCTAGAATGACCACCTAGACAATTTGTTCACGAACCCGCGAAAAACAAATTAACATAACAAAACATTAGGTCACCTGACCTATCGAATCATACATCATTGACCCATACAAAATATTATAGAAACTTTAAGACAGTATTTTTCCGCTATACTGCGAAACGCTGAAAAATATATTTACCTCTTGAAACTCACATTACCAGAACCATGATCTGGAAACACAATCTAGAACGTCGATCACGTGATTAATCGTGCGATCTTTATTCTAAACTAGTTTTGAATGATCACATTTTAGAATGATTAAATACCGATTTGTTTACAAGTTCATTTACGAATAATAGAAGGATTGTTTTACTTATCATGCGGTGCAATAGTTCTGCAAGATATATTGACTTGCAGTTTCTTATACATTTTGAAAATAAAGGTTTGTAAGAAAATGACATACATTGTGCTATGTAATTTGTCATCTTTGGACCACTTAAAAATGTTTGCACTCTTTATTACGACCTGACGGGGTTATTTATACATAACAGACAGCCAGATGAATGTCTATATTTGCATCTAGGGTTTAATTTATTATTTAATAAACAACATCTAATAAATTCTTTGCCAGTGTAGCTTCGGTTTTTGTTTTTATTATTTTACCTACTATTTTTCTTTAACACAAACATGGTGCTACTAAAATTAAAAGGACACAAGAAACCAAGGGGGATACAAAAAAACAGAAGTCGAATATAACAGCTGCTAGATTGATTGATTGAGTGTTGCTTGTTTAACGTTTAATTATCATGTATATGCAGATTCATAAGAAATTTACAATTAAAACAATAGGTAGGTTCTGTAATATAGATTTGGTCGGTATAATGGGTATAAAATTTAGAATGCTACTGAACAATGATGCTATATATGATATATACAAAAAAAAATATTTGAACATGCTTACATGGCTTCTCACAACAGTATTAAGGTCCTATGTAGTTAAACAAGCTAAATCTATGTGTACCTAAGCGCGGTTAGAATACAACTGATAAAAAGAAAAGAAAAACAGCAGTCATTTCAAATTTCATCGTGTGATTTTTATCGTATCCAGATCATTCAGAAAGCATTAAAGTGTTACAATTGAAGCAATACCATTTCTATTGTATACTATTATAAATACACTCCATAAGGAAACAATCATTTTCATAATCTATAATCCTTTTTTATATGTTTATTGTGTTTGTATTCGTACCTGAACAACAATATACACTTTTACCAGCCTTAAAAGGCAAAACATACTCATCAGCGAACATATAGTCAACATGGCAAAATTTGGTTTCATGTACGTGTACAAATTGGCAATACGTTTCTCGTTTTTCTTCTCACGATAAAATAGAAACAGGATTGTTAAAAAACTTGAAATCAAGATGATAATTTTGTTATAATTAAGCACTATCACACCAGAACTTCTCTGGGAAATATGATTTATTCTGCCGGAAGAACCTTACAAAATAGGTGATTTCATACCTAATTTTACGGTCATTTATCTATAAGTACATAAACATAATTTGTTGTTCTGCATTGTAGGGCATTGCCTATTATCATGTACTGTATATTAAAAGAAATAAGAAGATGATGAGTGCAAATGAGACAACTCTTCGTCATAAAGTGTAAAACGAAAACAAATATTGGTCAACGGCATTCAACCCGGAGCATGGATTCACACCGAACAGAAAGCTATAAAGGGTCCAAAAATGGCTAGTGTAAATAAAAACGAAACCTGTGTATGGAATCTATTCTCTGAAAGTTATTCAACAATATTGGAGTGGAGTAAAACATAGTAAGAGAAAACCTTCGGATTGATACATAACACAATATTTGACTGTTTACCTATTATATCTGTTTGTTTTCCTCACACTTTGTTGTCGATATTATGGAATGCTATGCGACTGTCATATAAATTAATGGCTTAGTTTGCTATAAAACCAGGTTTATCCCACCATTGTTTACATAGAGAAAAGCCTTTATCAAGTCAGCAATAGGACAGTTGTTTTCTATTCGTTTGACGAGATTGAGCTTTTGATAATGCCATTTGATTAAGGACTTTCCGTTTAAAATTTCATTGCATAATGGCATGGATTCACCTGCATGGATTACCTTGGATATTAGTGTAAAACATAAAATAAGATTAACTCCATGATCTGCATGATCATATAGGTACAAGGCACAAAAACAAATAACGACAAAACAAAATCAACAAAGTAACGATCTGAAAATATTCGAAATTACTTACAGCTGGTTCAAAGAATAGATATGATGTAGAACCATCACTGGATAGCAATACATGTTATGTTACTAAATTATTGTATTTCTTTTTGTCAATTTTTGTAAATGTTGTGATAAAAGCAGAAATTTTCTAGTTCAGACAATTGTGGATTTTCGACTTACAAGTTTGAATGTTCATGCAGTGTATTGCGGCCTCTCTTTTAAAGATATTTGTCTATTATTGAATACTTTCTTTTACATTCGGCTTCCAAATATTCGATTTTTAGCATTCCTGATAAATCCAGAAAAGGGGATAGAACGATTGGGATCTATGTAATATTGTTTCCATTCTGTATGTATGTTCATCTTTGTATTTTGTCTTATATATTTTTTTATAATTAAGTTGACACAAACTCCACGTCCATTATTATTCCGAATAAAAAAAACAAGTCATGTTGATCAAAATTGTGTGTTTGAACTGAAAGTTAAATGGTCAATATTTTTTCTTTTACCTTTTAGAGTATTTCAACCCAAGCATTTACTTTAAATTAAAAAAGACCACAGACACTTCACACTAAATTAAAGAAAAAATATTTATGATAGATAAATCCCAAATCTAACTCAATCTTTAAATCATTTATGCAACTGGAATAATAAGGCAAAAGGTGTGAATTAGCAAATCGAAGAAGTATTAATTCATCTATATATAAGATACTTTAATGTTCGTGTTGCTTAGTCTTTAGTTTTCTCTGTCTGTGTCTTCTGTACTATTATTTGTCTCTTTGTCTTTTTATTTTTAGCCATGACGTTGTCAGTTTATTTTCGATCTTTGAGTTTGACTGTCTCTCTAATATCTTTCGTCCCTCTTTTTTGGACGCAATTAAAATCCAAACGACATAGATTAAACGGTACGAAAACATAACATAGAAAACAAAAGACTTGGCACCACAGAGGAGTAACCGAACCCCGGTCTACATGGGGCAACCGTCGTGCTGCTCATATGTAGTAAAAACCCGGAGATAAGTCAAATTTTTAGTAAGCATGTTATATTTGAGAGAAAGAGGGAACAATTTTAACATATCCTTCGTCATTTGGGAAACAAATATGCTATAACGTCAACCGTATAAAAAAAGAAACCTGTTCTTCTAACGTAAGACATTGACAATCAAGAAATAAATCATCATCTTGAATATTTCAGTTTGAGAGATGTCTTCGTTTGAATAAGAGTGTGTTTTACAAAGTACAATGAATCTTCTCTAAGACAAGATACTAGTAACTATGTTGGGCAATTTTGGTAGATGTTTCACGTTATTAGCCGATTGCTCATTGTAAGCACGTATATATCATTCATCAAAATATGAAAGTTCTGCTATATTACCGTATGGCGTGTTATTTACGCGGGCTGTACATTTTTGCCTCTTTTTGCGGATAGATCAAAATTGCCAAAATAAATTTCACCAATTTAAGTGTTCACGCACAGGTATTGATGAATTGAATCCGGCAAAATAATAACCGCCAACATATTTCGTATACCTTTTTTGTTATTAAATGAATTTCGTGAAATTTTACACCTGCGAAAATGACCTATTATACAGTATCCTTTGTTTAAACTAAAATATAAAAGCAATTTTACAAGTTTAGAATAAAATGACTAACAAGTATATATTCTCTTCGGTTTGTTCCCTTTTTAAGCGGTGTCAAATATTGTTAAGGTTTGCGATTAAGGGAAACACATGTAATGGTAAGTAAAACTCATTTCAATCCATAAGGTGTTTTCATACTATGATATTTAAATAGGAACCACTTGTGCAGCTATCGTATGTAAGATATTTGGTATGTAGTTCGCCTTATCTGGAGATTATTTTAACATTTCCTCTCAGTCAACATAAATCTACTGAAATCAGACTTGGGGTCAATTACATTGGAATGTAATTAATTAAATTACACATTACATTGCAAAAATGACCAATTACATCAATTACACATTACACTGTTTTTGAAATGTAATTAATTAAATTACAATTACTTTACTAAAGTAATTAATTAAATTACACATTACATTTTGTCATGGTATTTTTTTAACAATCTTATACATGTATAAATAATGCATGTGTAAAATATTCATGTAAGCATAGTTTAAACGTTGCATTTGATAATCATTAGCTATTTTAATGTTTTGTCATTTAGTCTGAATCTCTCTGGTAATGTGGCAGATAATGCTTGATCAGAACATGGAAGTTCTATGATCAGAAGATCATCATATTGAAAGGAGGGGGGGATTGGTTCCTATTCCTGCCAATACATCAAGGGGTATTTTGACATCTCAAAAATTAAGTCATTTAAATTAAACATAATATAAATAAAGATATTATACATTTTAAAATCATAAATAATTTTTTTTTACGTTAAAAATATCAAAAAGTGTGTTTGTCACAATATTGAAAATAATTTTTAATACAAATAATGTATGTATAATGTCTAAATATTAGCAATATTTTGCTAATTAGATAAAAATACATGTAATAGTGGCATTGCCCCTGGACATTTTAATCTGATTAATTGCTGTTTGTTTTTACAGCTGTTAATTTTTATTTCTTTAATCCTTTTGTGTATACTTATTTGACAAAATGATTGTGTGCAGTGATTTTAAATTCTAAATGAACTGTCTTTTTTCACAGTGACACTTTTTGGGGTTTTTGTTTAACAAGGTGATTAATTACTTATCAATCTATTTAGTTAAAAGATCTTTCTTAAAAACTGAACACTAATATATGATTCTCACATTTTTTTAAATTTAAAATTAAATAATAATTATTAAAAAAAACATCTGTAGGTCAAATAAATATTAATATACATTGTGATTTCAGTATAAATTATAGACTTTATATATTGAAAAAGTATGTGATATCAATATTTGAAAAAAAAGAATTATTTTACAATTTATATTATAAAACACAAATCCTTATCTTTAACACCATAAAAGTATATGTAATTGAAATGTAATTCAAAAGTAATTGAGCATTACATGCTTTTTTCAATGTAATTAATTATATTACCATTACATGTAATTAAAAAAATGCTCATTTACACATTACATTCAATTACATAGAAAATTGTAATGCATTACACTTAATTACCATTACATTTTCAATTACCCCATCCCTGACTGAAATTGTACAAAACACGTACGAACGTAGGCAAATTACAATAAAGAATGAAATTCCTTGATCACAGGAATAAAACAAAACGAAATCTGCAACTTACCACTAAAAAAAACAAGAGAAACTACAGTTTTAAGCAAAATCTGAAAGCAAAATTGTAAAGAATTATTTCAAATCAAAATGCCTATCAATAGTTTAGGGTGCATTATGCGGATGATATTTGATGTCACTCAAGTTTAAGATAGGGCTCGAACCAATTCAACTTTAGTTGTTTTAATTGCGCACTATCAGTTGTCAACACATCTGTTTTGTTATTGTCTCTAGACACCTTGGGTGCCAATAAACATTTTTTTAAATAGTTATCACAGGTTAAAGGACTTGTTGTTTTTCTAATCTCAGATATACCAACTGTCTTCCCTCTTTGAATAGTCTGGCTTCTACAAATAACTTTATGTGATCTGAATGACAACTAATGTTCAAGTTTGCAAGTTCGAAATAAAATTCACTTCGTTGTCAATTGTAATAATCAAAACAGATGAAGAGCTATGTTACCAAAAAAGAACCTTAAAATTCGCCTTATACACTTTCAAATTTTCCTGAGATAGTTGATCAAATATCCGTTTGAAAATAGGACAATGCTTCAAACACCCTATTAACTTCATGAAAAAGATGTGAGGACGTATTTATTATGTTAGTATATAAGGCGTGCATGCCTCCAGTCCCACAACAAAAACATGAGAAACAAATCTTTCTTTACCATTAAAAGAGTTAGAGTAGTTTCCCTTTGTATTGTATTCTATGATGATCGCTAAAATCAAATTCTTCTCTAACATATGTTTGATTTATCAATTTCTGCTTAAAATATTGATATAAAAAAGAAGATGTGGTATGATTGCCAATGAGACAACTATCCACAAGCCCCATAAGGAGGAAGAAATCCATCTAGGAACATTAAGTTTTGCTTGGGCATTGGAGTGAATCAGATGTTGGATAAGCATATCTCTAGCATATAGGCCAATTTTGATCAATTTAATGTAAATGCATTTACGGATTCTGATTTCGAATACTCGAATACAGAATTAAACTAGTCCAGTTTGTTGTTCATAGAACTTTCATATCCTCTAGTTCGGCTCCCATTCAGAATCAACCAATATATATATATACAGAATTTATTTGACCCGACCAAATGGTCTTGATCAATCATTTTACTTATATGATGAGCTTTGTATTTCTTTGAAAGAGGAATCAACTGAAGTAAAAGTGATATATGAAAATTGTATTTGAAATTATTCTTTGTCAACATACTTTGTAGGAAAAATGTCTATAATAACCAATTTTTCGTTTTGAAATGTTTGCCAATGAATGACAACAACAACCTTTATTATGCGAAACAAACACTTATCGGTTTGTATTTTATTAGTTTGTAATTTAAATTTATACGTGTTTAGAGTTAAAATCGCTAAACTGAATCACGTGATCCATTTATATATATGTTGTTATCAGATCATTGTAACATAAGTTTGGTTGAAAGTAGATATTTGTTCAAACAAATCAGGAAGTAGTTGAATTGCAATCGCTTATACTGACAAATGGACAACATGTTACTTTTCATAGTTTTGTGTACTACATTTGTGCATCCATATAGAACTGTGCTTGCAAAATGCCATTTCACAGGAAAGGTTGGTTACATTGAGGCTTTGTGCAAACACCAAGGATTTACATCAGTTCCGAAGAAATTACCAAGTGACATAAAGAAACTGGATTTAAGTTACAATCGACTGACCAGACTTGATGCCGACGAATTTTATAGATATAAGTATTTAGAAGAGCTAATAATTGATAATAACGTCATCAGAATGTTGCATTCTAATGCTTTTAATGGCTTATCATTATTGAGACATTTGTCTTTGTCTAAAAATAATCTGGATGTATCTAAATCGTATCACCATAAAGTGTTTGAGTCTCTACAGAATTTATCAGTTTTAGACATAAGTAAAAATATGAAACGTTTAAATAACAGCCCGTATAAAGTTCCCGTTAGTAAACTCCGTACATTGCGTGAGCTGAGCATCGATCTTGTTTATAATGCAACGTTCGGACGGCAGTTCAAGAAGTTGTACAATTTACAAATATTGAGATTTGATTATTGCCATGTTAGTTATTTATACAATGAAACATTCATAGGAATGCCGGTAAATATAAAGGAATTCCACATGACCACTTGTAAAAACTTTGTCGTCATTGAAGGTGGCGTCTTAGTTCCATTTCAACATCTAAAAGTGTTGAATCTTACTAGCAGCAATATTCACTTAACACAGGCTCTGAATATTTTACATCCATTTCAGAATAAATCAATGGACGCACTTCTCTTTCGTGGAATAACTTTTGCTGATTATAAACATGGCTTAGACGCAGTAATTCTTACACCAGAGATGATGAAATATATAAGAAATATCTGTATAAAAACACTTGATCTATCTGACAATGACATTATACTAGTAAAAAACAGGTCGTTAGTTATGTTCAAACATCGAGAGTGCTTTGAAAACATTATGTTATCTGCAAATAGTTTTAGTTTGGATAACTGGGCAGTTGATTTATTCATATTCTTATTCACGTTGACGAACATTAAAATGATTGATTATTCATATTTTCCATTACGGTTTGAAAATCCAGTTTTCCTTGACGTAATAAAAAGAAATAATCATACAACAATGGAACATGTGCAGGGCAAATGGAGGCGAAAGGTCATACCAATAACAGTAATCCTTCCAAGTCAAATTCAGTTTGTGAGAATAACGCATGTTATGGCTATAAATGCATTTAGGGAAATAAAAACAATAAATAGCTCCCTTCGTCACCTCGAAATATCTTACTTTGAAACACATATCTTTCCACTTTTAACTGTTGATGGATTCAATAGTTTAGAGCATTTAGATTTGTCAGGAATCAGATCAGTTTTAACTATTGGAGAAAGCAAAATTCCAGTTTTAATCCATCTTACAACACTTATCTTGAAAGAAACACACTTGTATGATATTTTACAAACTAATACAACAATATTAAGGTTTTGTCCAAATATAATAAATTTGGATATATCATATAATTATATCTGGAAGATCAAAGCAAATTCACTTGGACAATTACTTAATTTGAAACAGCTCAATGTCTCTCATAATTTGTTTGAGACAGTTCCGGATGTCGTTACAACATTTAGTAACTTGATCGAACTCGATTTGTCATACAATCAATTAACAACAATTGGAAAGAATATACTAGAGTGGATTGATACCCAGAATAAAAAACATGGAACTTTTTACTTATATCTAAGTAATAACCCTTTAATTTGTTCGTGTGACACCACTCCATTTCTACGTTGGATTTTGACATATAAAGTAAAGTTAGATTATAATGGTAATTACTCCTGTTGGGTTTCTTCAAGAAAAGGTATCAACTACACAAGAAATGTTGCTCAAAACTTTCATCATTATTTCGTTGACTGTAATACAACTGTGTGGATCAAGTTAGGCATGTCATTATTGGTGTCCGTTTTATCTAGTGTACTTTGTATTGCTCTATTGTACAATTTTAGATGGAGAATAGTTTTCTTTTTCTTTCGAAATTTTCGGAGATTTGCTGAGAAAGGTCTCGAGTTAACTTTTGATTATGACGTTTATGTTTCATATTCCGATGACTGCGTTTCTTTCGTGAAAGAATTACAAGAGAAAGTAGAGAACGAATGGGGATTCAAAATCTGCTTTGAAGATAGAGATTTCATTATAGGCGAATCAATTGCTAGTGAAAGAGCTACGTCTATTAACAGTTGTAGACACATTATATTTTTAGTAACTCCGTCAATTGTTAAAAATGAATGGACTCGATTTGAAATTGAGCGAGCAAAGTATGAAAAGTTTACAAAAAATCTTCAAAAGATTGTTGTTATTACAAGAGATATCCCTTTAGATGATATTCCAATGGAATTTTCCGCTATTTGGAAAGATGTATTTTTAATCCAATGGCCGACCGAGAAGGTCTATGTTCAAATGGCTTGGCAAAAGCTTAGACTTTGGTTCTTTTGATAGTGTATGAAGAAACCGGATTTAATAAAAATGTATATTATACGTCGTATAATATACCTATGTATTACATGTACTTATGCTATTGGATTTCATTTGTACATATTATTTATTTCAAAGTGTCTTCTTTCGTATGTTTTTTTTCTGCAAGTCAAGCTAGATAAGAATGCACATAAATAACTTAGTGTATTGTAGATTCATCCTCCAAAGTGTGTTTTGTAAAGACATGATGCTCATGAGATATATTTTCAATAATAAAATAATGTTTGTTGTAGAGATGCTCTGATTTCATTGTTTTACAGTGAGTCAACAAAAAGGGTTATAAAATATCCCAGCTACACAAAAGAGTGACATAATAAACAATAAAAGAATCAGAAAACCATGTATAAAAACACACAACACAATCACAAAAATATACAATAGGTATCAAATTTTCTTTTTCTTATTAGATACCTTGAACAATGAAAACAACACTCCTGCTAGAAAAACACATATGGTTTTACCAGTAAAAATCTGAGTTATTTCACATTGTCTGACCAATATCAAAACTGACGAATAATGGAAAAATAGAATGCGAGCCGTTCGTGACCATAGACGAGAACTTTTGGAGAAAGAAATTCTGTGAACATAGTTCCAACGATCGTTATGGAATCGCATTTCCGTTTAAGAACATGTGTAGTATATACCGCTAAGTTGACACAACATTTGATACCCTGCATTTCCTAAGTGATTTTCTTCATAGAGGTTTTTATGCTCATAAAGAAGCTGACAAACAAAGAATTTCAGTTTTTCAAGTTGAAATCATACCTTTGACAATTTTACGGACTACATCACGAGTTGGTTGACCTCCAAAGAATATGTATTTCACAGATGATGACGGTATGTTCAAATTGTGGTCACTACAATCCCATCCTCTTTCCCTCGAATCAACCCTGTGGTCCATGGCCAAAAGAAAGGGGTAAAAATTCCGATCAATTGTCAAATCTTATTATCCTCCTTTATAGAGTTTGAATATTAAAGCATCAAGTGTTTAGGTTGAACTTTTTTGTATTGGTAAGCTCAACGGTACCAACTCGACACCAGTATACCTACATATACAGGTTTTTAGTTATGCCGCTTTGTTTGACGAGACTTGAGCGGGACAATTATTAAACAAATAACAAAAGTTGATATTTTTTTCCAATTCAAAATGATACGTGCCTCTGCATAAATGCAATAAAACTTTTTTTTTTGTATTCCTGTGTATTTAAAATGAGTGATGTGATTTTTGTAATGAATTAATTGAATACTATATTATATCGCAAAATGTAGATACATTACTCAAACAATAGAGACAATTGATTTATCGATTTTTTCCTGTTTCAGATTGACATTTTGACATATGGTTATGAATTCTCTTGGAGGGTTATGCATGCAGACCAGGAGACCAGGAGACACTTACCCGATCGAGGCAACTAGTCTCTCCGATTTGGGATTTCATGCGATTTCCCAGTTTTGGTGCATTACCTTGATATTTAAGATATGGGATAGACTTGCAAGTGATAATATTCTACATGCATATGAATCTCTCACAATGAGTACTACTGTAAAATAGTTGATCCACACTTATTTTCAATCTCGTTCAGGAAATTGATGATAACGAGATTTGAACATCGGTAAACTATTGCTGCCTTACTATATTATAGTCTTGTTCAAGTTTATATGTTCGTTTTATTTAATGCAATCTCTGCATTCATATTGAACAAATCACCCAAATGTCTGAAAGAAGCTTTAAAGCTTGGGGAGAATCGCTGGTGACTGAAAAATAAGTTTATCTCATTGCTTATTCAACAAACAAAATACACAACATAAAGCTTTATTTAGGTTCAAAGCGGGAGGGGAGTCGTCAGAATCCCTGAACCCCTGGCTACGGGTATGTTTACGGCGCCGTTGGATGAGATAAAAAAAAATAACAAGTAACCTTTTTATATCTGGGGCTGAATTGCAAGATATGGGATAGAAGTGCAAGTCATAATATTCTACATGTAAACGAGCAAAATCTATATAACAACTCTGTACAAACGCCCTGGATCTTGAAAACATGAGCATACTCGTACGCGTACCACGAAGGATCCACACCAACCATTTACAGCAAACAAGGTTAGATCCAAATAAAATAAACAAATCAATACTTAACTAACTGTTGTGTTGCTAACATTTTATCAATACAAGGGCAATAACTATTATAGATTTTTGTTTTCATTTAAACTTGTTACATAAATATCCTACATGAATCTTTTACAATGATTACAAATGTAAAATGGTTGATCAACACTTATTTTCAATCTCGTCCAAGAAATTGCTGATACCATCTTTTGATGTTTAAATTTTATAAAAGTAAGACATGGAGAAAAGGAGATCTTGGAACGCTTACAATGCAATGTTTAATAGAATGTATATTCCATTGGACATCAAACCTTCCAATTAGTCCAGGAAAATGCTGATATATACACATGGAAAAAAGTATTGATTTTTTAAAACTTGAAAAATCAGCCTCTTATTTTGGATTGAATATGGTAAAATATTTGTAAAATAATATTGAACCTAGTTTATGATAACATTGGAATTTTAATGAACAAAAAATGTTTAAAAAAATGAATGATCTAACCACTATTTAAATAACAAAACGAAGTGTTTTAGTACAAAAAATACATTTTACAACTTTTACTGTAGTCGAACTTTACAATGTATGACATTTAAAAATAAATCTTAAGATGATTGTTCATATTATGGTTGGTCGTCATACGTCAAAGAATTAGTACTTTGTGCGCAGCCTCCATTCAAACGGATAACCGCCTCTTGATGTCTTCTGATTACTGCCATAACTCGACATATTTGTTGCTAAGGTAGCAGTAACCATTTCTGATGAAGGGCATTGTTTATTTCATGACGTGTTTGAACTGGGGTGTCCTTCTGTCCACTTTACGTCCAATAGTGTCCCATATATGCTCGCTATGGTTCAAATGCGGGCTACGATCTGATCAAGAAAGATGAACCGAATTCCATTGGAACAATGGATCTTCCTCCACGATGTTAATTTCCAATTTTGGCGAGCTCCGCACTACATTGGATACGGACAACTGTATGTCTGTTCGTAAGCAATGATCCCCGAAATGGTACGATCGCACGATAACCAGTAGCGATGAGTCGATCTCGAACAGTTCTTGTTAAAAGGTCCAGATTGAAATAAACAATTAATTTCCCCATAGGCGACAATGGTAGCCTTTTTCGAGATACAGACTATAGAAAGTTGATTTTGTTAACGAAACCTTGCTAGAATAAAAGAAAAGTTATTAGGACAGTATTTTTTGGTCTAAAAAATATAGGTTCGCGTTGCTTTTCTTAGCGTATTTTGTACTTATCTCCCATGCCTATCATTAATTTTGCCCTTAAAAATACGTGTCTTGTCCTAGCGTTGAAAAGTCATCTCAGTGCCTTTAGGGCTACGGAATAATTTTTATTTTGCCTTTTGTATAAAGCAGAGTGCACGAAGTCTCTATTAATAAAAAATAACGGGCGCACATATCGACCAATCAGGATTCGCCATACACTTAATTCTGAATACCATGTTATGCTCAAAAAATGGCTGCGCCCATAAAATCTAATGGTGTATTGTAACCTTCATGTATGCCCACCACTTTCTTTTTATGATTGTATTGTATGCCATGGGTTTCCTTCTGACCATTCTTCATTATGCTTGATTTTCTCTAGCAGATGATAAAGGGTGTCTTCTTGATCTCGGGAGGTCTTACACACCATTTATGGCCTGATTTTTATTCTCAAAACGACTTATAGTGGGATGGTGATGACTAACAATACGTGCGGTTGTCACAGCGACATTCCTGCTTCTCTCATGCTGATTATCTGCCTTATTGCTGCAGTTTAGACTTGTGGAGGACCCATAACAAGGTTATTTAAAGTATTGTAAAAAATGAAAATAAAAACATCTGTTTTGCTGTTTACGGGTACAGTACACGGGTGTCATTCGGTTTATCGAGAGAAATGGTCGTGAAAGAATATCTAACGGCGGTCAAGTATTGAGAGACGATCGTGAAAGTTCTGGTAACGGATCGAGAAAGACATTTAATCGAGAACACATATGAAAGTTCAGTAAATATTCTAATTTAATTAATTACACAGACACATTTACGACAAAATAAAACTGTCTGTCAAAATGGTTCAACATTATGATCAGTATGTCATAATATCCAGTTTCAAAAGAAACATAGTTATTACAAACCGACAAAAGACAGATTGCTTCTCGACATTTCAATGACATAAAAAATGTAAACAAAACGATTTTTTTTCACAAATTCGACTAGATAAACTACGTTTATCAGAATAAGGGCATTGTATTTGAATTAATTAAACGGTTTTCATAGTTATTTTGTTTATATTTAATCTGAAACTTGGTAAATAAGGAATTATCTACACAAAATTAATTTTTTGGATCGTGAAGGATCACGTACCGCATTTTTGAAGATCGTGAAAACTGGATCGTGAAAGATCTGATGATACGAAGACGTTCACATTATTCTTCCATTATATGATAATTGATATTTGTTATTGATATTGAAAAAGGCTAGATCGGTCAACATCCTCAAAAGGTTTAAGCCAAACAAGTAAAATGTTGAAGAGCATGGAGGATCCGAAATTCCAAAAAGTTGTACCAAATAAGACTATGATAATCCTTAGTTTTTCGAAAATTCAAAGTTTTGTAAACAAAAAATTTGTATCAAATGACCACATTATTGATATCCATGTCAACATCGAAGTGTTGAATACTGGGCAGATGATACCCTCGGGGACGAAACGTCCACCAGCAATGGCATCGACCCAGTGGTGTAAATAGTTATCCAAGGTACTAGGATTATATTTTAGTACGCCAGACGCGCAAATACATTAAAATTAGTATTTGGGAATTCGTGAACATGTTGTTTGTAAAATAGTTGGATGATAGTAGGATGAAGTTTTTTTTTTTGTCATGTGAAGTACTCACTTATCATGAGTTATAGGAAACCCATATTTTGTATATTGGATCCTATACTAAATGTCCGTCAGACAGGATTCACCTGACCTTGAATTTGCCTCATTTCATGCATGAAGATTCATGTTAGTGGTCAAGTCCGTATCAAGGATTCGTTTAGCTTTAGGATAACTGTCTGTTGTTATGACTTTAAGGTGTATATTTTCGACTTTTGCATAGTTTCAACTTACATTGAACTAATTATCATGCATCATTCGGCAATGTTTGTTCTATGCTGTTTGGCCTTTTGAATATATACATTTTGTACGTGTATGCTATAGCGACAAGGTGTTTCGTGTATGGTGTACATGTCTGTCTGCATGTATTTTATATGACCATGATGACTTCAATTGTGTTTGATTTATTAAATGATAGTAAGATGTCTATGCCTGGCTGTCGGTCAGGGTTCATATACTTTTGACCTTATGTTCCGAATTAATTGGCCAAGCATAACTTTCACAATTGTCAGTTTCTAAGGCACTGTAAGGATCGTTACACATGTATTTGGTGTACGGGATATTTGTAGAGATATGTATGGCATGGTTCATCTGACCATGACCTTTTTTTATGAGTCATTGACAATCTTAAGCGAATTCGACACTTTTAGTAAAACCCTTAATATTATAGACGTTCAACAAATATACTATGATCATAAGTTAAGCAAACAAGACATTACAGCATTTGCACTTTGGTCTCCTATAGCTAGTATGTCCTATATAGTTAAATCAATCCTTATCTGCGTTGTTTATAAAGAACTTAAAAAGTTCTGTTGCACAAAATGTTGGATATCGTTCAATCCAAAATTACACAGGGCAAAGTGAGCTTTTCTCATCACTTGGCGTCCGTTGTCGTTAACTTTAACAACATTTCCTCTGAAACTACTGGGCCAAATTCAACCGAACTTGGCCACAATCATCATTGTATCTAGTTTAAAAAATGTGTGGCATGACCCCGCCAACCAACCAAGATGACCACCATTGCTAAAAATAGAACATAGGGGTAAAATGCCGTTTTTGGCTTATAACTTAAAAACCAAAGCATTTAGAGCAAAACTGACACGGTGTACAATTGTTCTTCGGGTCAAGAACTATCTGCCCTATAATTTGCAGATGAATCCGACAATCAGTTGTTGGGTTGCTGCCCATGAATGGGTAATTTTAGGGAAATTTTGCTGTTTTATCTTGAATATTATTAAAGATAGAGATAAACTGTAAACAGCAATAATGTACAACAAAGAAAGACCTAAAAATAAGTCAACATGACCAACATGGTCAATTGACCCCCTACGGAGTTATTGTCCTTTATAGTCAATTTAACAATTTTCATAAAATTTGTAAATTTTTTTCTAACATTTTCCACTGAAACTACTGGGCCAAGTTCATTATAGATAGAAATAATTGTAAGCAGCAAGAATGTTCAGTAGAGTAAGATGTACAAACACATCATCATCATCATCATCATCATCACCAACACACAATTTTGTCATGAATCCATCTGCGTCCTTTGTTTAATATTCACACAGACCAAGTCGAGCGACACAGGTTCTTTAGAGCCTCTAGTTCAACTTTCGAGGTTAAGTGTTGAATAGGAAAAAAGACAATAGCTTTAATGTTAATCCTTATCAAAATAGTAACAGACTGCAACCACTTGCAGATTTATCAAATGGTAAAAGAATTACTGTTTTCTGATTACTAGTATTATGTCTGGTCACGCATTTTCTTTCACGATCAAAATAATACGTTGCCTGATCTTTCACGATCAAGATCGATGGAAATTCAACAAACTCAAGGTTTTTATAAACAAATTAACGCTTTTAATGGAAGAACATACTTTAATTTTACTGTACTATCAGATACACCAAAGATTAAATTTCAAATATATCATGATATTCTGAAATATGACCATTATAGGTACAAAAAGCGTGCTATTTGTAGTTAATTTCATAGACACGCATTGCGTCTTTTGTGTTTTTTCAAAAAGTACTTCACATTCTCTTTATCTTCTTTCACAGTTATGTTGAGGAAGTTAAACCATTTTGACAGACATAATTTTTTGTTCGGAATTGTTCCGCGTTTTGAAAACTAAGCGATTTTTTCAAAGATTCTGAACTAGAATGTACATTAAATGTCTTTCACGATCCGTTACCAGAACTTTCACGATCGTCTCTCAATACTTGACCGCCGTTGGATATTCTTTCACGATAATTTCTCTCGATAAACCGAATGACACCCGTGCAGTAGCAAGAACTTATCGAGTCAATATTTATTGATTAAACTCAGGTGATATTTAAATAATGTTCAACTAGTTCTATTTTAACAAATTGTATCACAATAAGATAAAGAGTGTTCTTTTAATTTCAATTTCAATTTGGTGTTGCAATATTTTTTTCCATGCCGTGTGAATATATTCTTTGATTTTGACAAGAAAAGGAGTTAACGTGTTTTATTCATGTTTAAGATACGCAATTATAAATAAGTAGATGTGGAATGAGTGCCAATGGGACAACTCTCCCTCCAATTAGATATAGGAAGATGTGGTATGACTGCCAGTGAGATAACTCTCCATCAGCTATAGCCTATGGGAAGATATGGTATGAGTGCCAATGAGACAACTCTCCATCCAACTATATATAGCCTATAGGAAGATAGATTATACCGTTGGTTTCCTCGTTAGAATGGTTTTACACTAGTATTTTTTGTAGGCCCTTTATAACTTGCTGTTCGGTGTGAGCCAACGCTCCATGTTGAAGGCCGTATCTTGACCTATAATGGTTTACTTTTTATAAATTGTTACTGGGATGGAGACTTGTTTCATTGACACTCATACCACATCTTCCTAAATATATATGTGAGTGCCAATGAGACAACTCTCCATCCAAGTCACAATTTATAAAAGTAAACCATTAAAGGTCAAGTTCTATGAGTGACGTGAAAGTTTCTTAGCTTTTTTATATTATTTTTATTAACTTGAACGAATAGTTTGGGTATACGTAACGAGAGATCAAATTAAAAGGCAACGTATACGCAATTGGGAATATTTCGTACTTTTATAAGATTGTGTAAACACAAGAACCTGAAAAAAATAAATGTTTCAAAAACGAACACAAAGATATAAAAATCAAGATAAAATTTGTAAAATGGATCTTTAACTGTATTTCATTATCTTTAAATAGCGTTTTAATTGTCGAAAATCCGTCCTCAAAATGCGCTTAAAAACAAAGCTGGCATGGTTGTAAATATGTTCGTTTTAAATAATCATATGCAAATATTGAGGATCTCCATATTCTTAAACCTCTCACTTGTGTGACAGTTGTATGAAATTCCATAATATTGTAATATTGACAACGATGTATGTACAAAACACACAGACATAATAAGTATAAAAGTCAAAAATAGGGGTAAAGCAATCAACGTTATGATATTTTATTAAAAGATATGAGCAAATAAACCCTAATACGGATAAATCAGTATGCATGTGCAATTCTGAAAACGTTCTGCTGTCGATATAAATTAAAATTTATTATCAACCAACTAAGTACATTATTGCCTAAAATGAATGTTTAATAAAAATTACATATTTTCTGTAATGGCCCTGTTTTTCAATAATGGCCTTATTACAATATTACAATATTACAGTGTATGTAAAGTGCGGATCCTAAAATATCATTTTTACTGTATATGCCTCAAATGTCTAATGTAGAATGATAAATAAACAGACGAACTTTTTTTAATTTTTGAAGAAAATGAAGAAAATTAGTTAAAATGTATATGTTCAGAAATACATAATACTAATAAAACAAAGTAAGAGATGCGAGCGGGGTGTTATCGCGCCTAAAGCCATCCAGCTGTGAAATATATACCAAAATAGGTGAATATTTATGACATTTCACGAACAGATCGTGCAGGTGCTTTATAACTAACAGGTAAGATGTTGTTGCAGTAAAAACTATTCATTTTAATACAATTAATAGAGTTGTATAACGTGGAATATGTTTTGTCATTCAGTTTCTTCATATTTAACTAAATTCCACTATGGTGATTTCGTAATGCTAGTCATGTTTACTGTCGAATAATGATACTATTCTTTCATTTTCACTGTGGAGCGAATCATTAGTATTGTATATGCGGTGCATTTTCACTGTATAATTTTTTTTTTATCTATTACAGCTCATTTCTTTAAGCATGAAGAGCAAGACTTTAGTTGACTTGCTTGCTTTTCTTTTATTGGATAATCATTATGGTAACACCCAATTTAATTCAAATATTAAAAATACAGGTTAAACTATGCCTATTCATATTGTTTAAAAATGTCAATCTTATTTACAAAGATTGTATAAACAATTAAACAAACAAAGCAAACAAGCCAACCAAAGTTTTGCTTTACATGCAATAGGAAATTAGCTGTAAAGCATTAATTTAGCCGACTTGCTCAAACAATAGATAAAGTAAGAGAAAGATTTGATAAAAATTAACTTACGGAGGAATGTTTGGTTTTAAAACACTCTAATTAATTCAATAGAAATAACATTTATTTCAAATGTATTCCATTTAGTTTCTTATAAAGCGTATAGGGATCTTCATCCTTATTTATTTTTATCCATTTCCATGACACTTCACCACTAATTCCGTACATCTTGATATAGATTGAACCTTTGTTTTCCCGTTTAACAGGTTTTACACTGGAGCCCTTTATAACTTGCTGTTCGGTGTGAGCCAAGACTCCATGTTGAAGACCGTATTTTGACGTATAATGTTCTACTTTTATAAATTGTGACTCGGATGGAGAGTTGTCTCATTGTCACATACGACATCTATATATGGCTCAAAAACGAAACGAGACGGGATAAAAATGGATAAAAAAATCCACGCTACTTTTTTAATATATTTATAGTGGACTTAATATGAGTCAGAACAGAGTAAAATAGTGTGTCTCATTTGAGTTTAAGCGTGACGCCGGATTGCCGATTTTTTGCAAGCGTGACAGGTGAAAGTCAAATGATTGTGTTGTGAAAAACGAGAAATGAAGTCTAGCGGGACACGCATAATTACAAAAAATGAGAACTGCATAGTATAAGCGGGATACGGGAATCTGACAAAACAATAAGCGGAATACGGGAATCTGCCAAAAACAGTAAGCGGGATCCGGTATCAGAACCCCCCAATGAGACCCCCAGAATAAGATATTTTTGTATATTCATCCTATTGTTACAGTCATGCCTTCAATACCAAATGTATCTGATCGAGCATTTTTTTATATTTTTGGTCCCTTTTTCAATTTTGTGGGGTCCAAATTTATAGACAAAAGTCCTTTAATATAGATATTAGGGATTCGTTGACATGCTTAATCTAGCCGTGTATCTAGTTTGGGGATTTTTTGCCTAGTTGCTGAAATAGCCTATATAGAGTTCCAAAGGGTCTTAAATCAACAAAAATGAATTGTAGCTTGCATTTCGTGTACAATAACCCAAATGTGTATGGTTTTACCTCTTCGGTAGTATCCATTCGCGGATCTAGAATTTTCATTTTGAGAATTGCTTTTGTTACAAGTTTGAAAAGCTATATATTTGATGTAGAATGAATGAGGAGTTTGTATTTCAATTTGAAAATACATGTTTCATAAATCCTAAAGTCATCAACTATTTTTTTTCGTTTGTTGCAAGTGCATTTATCACATAATTCTACAATAAAAATTCCTCGCATCTTTGAAAATTCTACATTAATAATGACTGCACTAACAGTGATAATTCATCGCATCTATAGTTAAAATGGACGCTTTCAATAATCGATATGCTATATTATGATGCTTTTATAACACTTATTTGAACTTTAATGCTATGTTTGTATATTATAAAGACATATTACAATGAAAATATGTTAAAACTTATCTTCAAATCACTTAACTTGATATTTTCAAACATAAACAAATACAATTTTTCCCATGATCCTTTATTCTACAATAGACATACCCGCATATAACAGTAAAAATGAACTAGCTGGATTCGCACTTTATATACACTGATATTATGGAATGTTATACAATTGTCGAGACCTATACGGCAAAACTTGAATCGGGGTCTCGAGGCCAATACAGCAAACCTTGAATCAATACCAGTGCCAATATAGAAACAGGCAGTTAATAACACTATAATCTTTATCACTTTATAAAAAAAACAGATATTTATATTTGTTAAATAATTGTTTTTTATTGGTATTAAGATATTTGTGGTACTTGAACATTCTGTCATTTTCGTATTCATTTTTTTCATTTTGATTTTTGCTATGTGATTTGTCTATATAAAATGAAAATTAAAAAAAGAAACGGGGAATGTGTCAACGCGACAACAACCTGGCCATAGAGCAGACAACAGCCGAAGGTCAACATTGAGTCTTCAATGTAGCGAGAAACTCCCGCACTCGGAGGCGTCCATCAGCTAGCCCCTTAAGAAATATGTATACTAGTTCAGTGATAATGGACGTCATACTAAAGTCCGAATTATACACAAAAGAACTAAAATTAAAAATCACAAGACTAAGAAAGGCCAGGGGCTCCTGACTTTGGACAGGCGCAAAATTGCGACGGGGTTAAATATGTTTATGAGATCTAAACCCTCCCCCTATACCTCTAGCAAATGTAGAAAAGTAAACGCATAACAATACGCACATTAAAATTCAGTTCAAGAGAATTCCGAGTCCGATGCCTATTTTATGTTTCTTCGTTTCATATATGAAGTGACTCTGTACTTATACATCCCGTCATTGTGTTTTTTTACTATGGTAAAATTTGTGTATTCTTGTCTTTAATTTTTCAAGTACTAATATGATTGGTCTGTACATGGAAGTGATATTTAAATAACTTTCATGGTCTGTATGCAATAGTGTGCTTCTTTGTTACATGTTTGTATGTTTTTTAGTGATGAGGATTATAGCACAATGCTGACTGCTGTATTATTTGACATTGTTTACCTATTATGTCTGCTTGTCTTGTTCACGCATGCATCGTTGGAATATATAATGGAGTTTGATGCGACTGTCATACAAGTGAGAGGTTTGGATGAGCTACATCGTTTTCTACATGAGAAAATTCCTGTGCCAAGACAGGAATATGAAAGTTGTTATCCTTTCGTTTGATGTGTTTGAGCTTTTGATTTTCAGTTTGACTAGGGACTTTCCGGTTTGAATATTCCTCGTAGTTCAGTATTTTTGTGATTTTACTTTTTTTTACGTCAGGAATCTGTAATTCATATTTTGTCATTGTTTCATGACGTCATATTTGCTTTCGTAAACTTTTGTTATACATAAGGTCGTTACTATGTCAGTTTTCTCACCTGAATTATTGTACAGTTTTCATGACGAGGCCTTTTATACTAGTAGTCGACGGTACGGGTTTTTCCTAATATTTGAAGGTCGTATGATGGCTTACAATTGCTTACCACCACTTAGTTTATCTCTGGTGGTCAGTTGGGTAAATGGCAATCTTACCACATCTCATTTCTATACGGAACTGGTTTTTAAAACAAGTATCCCCGGTTTATAAAGGGATTATAATGTGTGGCAAAGTTCCGTTATATGTGCCATGCATATACGTGCTATATATATGTTGTTGTTTGTGTTTTCGCCTGGTAGTCAGTTTTTGAGTGTGATATGTTTTTCTATCAAATATCTAAGATTACTCATATTATCTGAGATGCGTTAATCATTTATTTCCTAAGTCAGAAATCTGATGTTCAGTGGATATCCTCTGTTTATGTGGTTCATACATGTTTCTCGTTTCTCGTTTTTTATATAGATTAGACCGTTGGTTTTCCCATTTGAATGGTTTGACATCAGTATTTTTTGTGGCCTTTATATATAGCTCGCAGTTCTGAGTGAGCCAAGGCTCCGTGTTGAGAGCCGTTTCTTGACCTATAATGGTTTTCTTTTATAAATTGTTACTTCAATGGAGAGTTTTCTCATTGACAGTCATACCACATCTTCCTATATCTATTTATATCTACAGAACGTTATTTTCTTCATTTAGCGGTTCAAACTTAACGCAATGCATGAACGAATGCCGACAGATGTGCATTGTTGAAACAGATATCGATGATAGTGAAATAGTCTTGTCTTGTTTACACTCAATGAGGTGGAAGAATTTGTTTAAATATAGTGGTAGTTAAATTATCTCTTAGATAGTTTAATTTGCACAAGGGTGATACCGATTGAAAATTAAAAAAAAAATGGAATTTTTATCTCGATAATTGGGCACAATTGAAAGAAAGTTGGCAGGAAGTGTGGAAATTTAAGTAAAATCAAAATTTCCACATAATTTTACTTGAAAGTAATATCACCATAAATATTTAGAGTTTGGTCTTATTAATTATCGTTGATTAATTAGCGTTTCAGGTTACACAATTTACATACTGACCTTTATTTATCCTTCAACGTAGTTAAATACAAGGACAATACTATCAATATAAGTAAATAGCACGTAATCAATCTATACTGCAAGTTATGGTTTTTGACCCAGAAGCGTTGGGTAGCTGTCTCAATACTGTTTAACATACATATCGGAGACATGTACATATCGTACCAACAATTTATATGTATAAACAAATTGCAGATGTGTTTGTTGTGCATACAAGGTGTTTTAACAATTAAATATTCAAACATTGTAAAACTCAATTAATTGAAATTAGCTGTTAAATTACAGACATTTGAGTAGTACGTGTAATTGCTACAATCACAAGAAAATGGCTTAACACGCGAAATACAGAGACAGTCTTATAAAGATCTATTCAAAATGACTGTTTATGTTCAAAAGTTGTTATCAGAATAAATTACAAAAACAAAAGTAAGACCGAACATAAAAGACTTACAGTAAATGACGCTTAGAGATAAAAGAAGCAAATAAACCCTATACATCACATTGGTAAAGGGATTCGGCACATGTGAAAGCGGGAGGACATGATGACGAGTTTACGTCTTTAGAATGCGTTTTCTATTTTGTTTTTTACATTTCAATTTTATTTAAACTGTTTGAAAATATCTTTTAATATTTTATTAAATCAGTGGATATGCTAGTAAGTCTGAGAACTGTAAGATTTGTCTTTTGATAAACTTTATCGCATTTTTATGATTTTTGTCGATATTTGTACTTCTAGCTATTCTCATAAATATTAAAGCTTACTCATGATTATGCAGTGAAATCACAATAAAAGGTAGGACAGTAGTGTGTATTTGGAAAATTTTAATGAAAAACGGCATCTCAAATGAATGCGATTGATATAATTTTGAAAATATGTGACCAAAAACCCGGTGTCAATTTCACATGACGGCGACTATTAACAGAAAGCCAACCTCAATAATTCATAAAAAAAATGCATCCGTATGGAAATCTGATACCAACCGTAGTTGATTTATATTTAAAAGTTTCACTGAATTTCTCAAAATGTGAGGACAAGAAATGTTTGTTATTTATCAGTTGTGGTTAATTATCGAAATAGAAATAATTAACTTATCTGATACCGCTAACTACATGATTGGGTTTACAAATTACTATAGGGTACCGACGCTACAATCACTCATCAATCCAGGTTGAAATAGTTTATCTTGTCAAAGCGTAATTACTTATCTTAGCGGGGTATAAAGGGTAGAAAATTTAAAATAAACATACACGACTCTAACGCCGAGTTTTAATCTTGTTAAATCAGATTGTCTTTTTAATACGGTTAAGGCTTTCGCTAGAGTACGTTATCAGACTTTCCCTAATTCTTATAAAAACATTGGCGTTCCAGTCATTTCATTTGAAACGGACATGCGCCAGTCGTACGGCTTAAATATTTCTTTAATTCTAGAGTACTTTACTACTCATTCTTTGACAGCCAGTGAGTAATATATGTGCTGGTAGTACCAATATCAATTAGTGATCTTCAAAACTTCCGATAATTTAAACTTTTAGTTAACATCAAAAGTTTGTTATATCACAGAAGAAAGTTTTATGTACATTTTACACGTTGGATTTATGAGATTGTTATAACCAATCAAAAGTGTCCGTTTCAAGACGACCAAACAGGATTAGTTAGAACCTTTGTCGCGGTTCAGCATTATCTGACTATATGACTTGAATAACTAAAAAAATATATAGTATTTGACTATTTATTCACGGAAAGTGTATAGATAAGACATTAGTGGAATATACAAGTTATATACTATATGGACGCTTTCTTAAATGTAATTTTCCAGTTCAAGGATTGCAACATATTAGTGAAAAGGATTTTTAGATTTATGTAGATAAATGGATGTGAAATACTGAAACATAAGTCTTGATTATATGACTTAAATAACAAAAATGTGAATATATATATAAACAATTACTTAATGTGCTCGTATCAGAAAAATGAGGCCTAAACTACAAGACTTCCAGAGACTTCTTTTTTTCTTTATTCTCCTAATAAAGACAGTTCAACCGTCTTGGTGGTAAGTTGACATTTTTAAATTACTTTATCTTTAAATGTTTAATTTGTATCTCAATCTATTTGTAATCACAATTGAGTCCGATATTTTTTTTCTATAAAACGATTTTCAGATTTTTCACGAAAAACTTCTTCTTGAAAAAAACTAATAAGTGAAATAAATGGATTATACATTGAAAAAATAACTTTTGAAAGCGTTCTATCCAACAGAAGATTTTATTTAGTAGAGAGAACGTTTATCGTGTATAAATCATATGAAAAGGCATTTTTGATTTTTGTTTGTAGTAAAGTGAATTTGACGTTTTATCTTGGATACTGATAAACTACACTTGGACATTTAGATGAATAGCCTCTCCTATATTCATTTAAATAAATTTCCAGAAAGACTTTTTTGCTGGTATAGCCAGATTTTTCGGTACAGACTTATGTCATCCAAAATTCAATTATACTTTTGTCCTTGTTTTTAATTATTATTGTCAAACCCAATAAATATTCTCTATGTTGAAGGCTTCTAATTTTTAATTTTAATTGAATCGGTGATATGGGTTCCTAATTGAGGTACTATTGGTACTCTTCACTGATATAAACCATCTTGAAATTTATAAAGCAATATTTCAAGTACCCCTTTTTCAAACTTCAATGTTAATGAAATACGTCTAAGTAAATTTTAATCATTAA